>NC_140951.1:77584620-77879620 GCF_014529385.1 Adiantum capillus-veneris
AATCAAAACCAAAATATGTATGGGGTTGAGGACATAGGGGAAGAGTGGGATGTGCCATCCCGTGAGCAGCATGAGACGATAGTGCGTAGAGTAGAAAACATATAATTATAATTACAATCTTTTCTTGTTTCTCTAGATAGTCCTAACTTGTTAACCCTAAGTGGCTAGCCCTAAGTAGATTGAAATGGCTAAATGCTATGCTAATCCAATTTGGAGTGGCCTAACCTAAGCACTTTACACAACCTACCTTAATTGTCTAAATGTTTCCATATATTAGCTGCCAAACACTAAGCCGCTAACCCTAAGCGGTTAGCCCGGACCTAAGAGGACTAAACTAAATGAGTACTTACAAAAGGGGAAGCAATCGATGGCACAATTCTTTGTGCAATCTGACCCAAATATACCTTCCACGTCTAGAGATGGTGGAATTGTGTAAAAAGAGATGGCTCTTCCTCCTCTTGAAACTCCATCTCTAGACCTAGGGACAATCCAATTCTCAAAGACATGAAACCTCCTCAATGTAATGGTGAAGAAAAGGATTAAAATAAAGATGTTATCTATACTTTCCTTCAGAAATGGCAAGACCTGTATAAAGTTAAAAGACGCTCCACCTAAGTACCAACCCCTTGAGGCTAGTCTATCATTGGGGCCAAAATCCTACAAATGGTGGATGAGTCTCAAGGCATCAAGAAAGATTCCAATGGATTGGGCTCAATTTGAGAGTAATTTTGTGAAAGACTTTCTCCCTGAAATGAACCAGAAAGAAATTGGGAGGATTGGGACAAGGCTATGCGATGGGGTAGGCCTTTGCTTACTTACATTGTAGAGTACAGAGAGATAATCCTCCGGCTTTAGTGGATAGATGAATTTCACAAAACAAGGGGGTTTATACGGGGGCTAGATAGACATTTCAGGCAAGAGGTAAAAAGATGTGCACCAAAAACTTTGGAAGAAGCAATTAAATTTTCACAAATTTATGAAGATAATACTCGCTTGATAACTTCTAATCCCACTCAGGTTGAATCCAAGCCCATGGATATGGGGATGTCACGGCCTTTTCAAAAAGGGAAGGGGAAATTTCCATTTCATAAGGAGGGTAAACCAATGTTTAAAAAGAGGGTTGCACCAGGACCTAGACTGAACCAAGAGGACTTTGCAAAGACTAAAAAGGAAAACTTATTTCACTTGTTTGTCACCCAACCATTCTCGATGGAATTTTCCAAGGAGCAAAAAGAAAAAATATGATGAAAAGGATAAGGGTTCTAATACAGAGTCATAAGGACAGGTAGATCCATGTTGTTCAAACACTTCCGATAAATGGTAATGAAAAGTATAAATTTGTAGAAGTGTTGCATGAGGACAAAGTGCATTATTGTTGTTTGTACACCAGCATGTGGAAATCTAGTTTTGGCCCACATGAGCTGGTAAAAATGCATGGCTTGTAAATGGAAAAAGTGTTAGGGTCATTGTAGATGACTCTGCGACACACAACTTTGTAAATTATGCTCTTGTCAAGAAACTAAAGCTTTCGCAACAATCAAGTGCTTGTGAATATATCATCTCCATGATGCATGGTGAAGACAAAAAGATATGGGATACTCTAGTATCCAATTTGGAAGTTGAAATACAAGGGTATAAAGATACACTTGACTTACTAATTATGAATATGGATCGTGCGGACTTGGTTTTGGGAAGGGAATGGTTGTGGGAGCTAAGACCTTCTTTAAAATGGAGTTACTAGAAAAACTCACTTGAATTGTAAAAGAAGTAGAAAGAGTGTTATACAAGGTGAGCATGATGTACAAAATAGTCCTTTGACATGTTCCCTTGAGTTGCAAAGACTTGGAAATAAAAGGTCTTGTGAAGTGATTTAAAAGTCTTGTTAGAGGAATTGAAAGATGTTTTTCTTGTTGACTTGTCAAAAGGTTTGTCTCCTAAATGAGATGAAGTAGATCATGCAATTGATTTAATCAAAGATGCAAAGCCTGTCTATAAACCACCTTATAGATTAGGCCAAGCACAATAATTAGAAGTAGAGAGTTGTAATGTACCCAACATTTTTTTATGAAACTATTTTATTTACTTTGAAAAAGTGTTTTACATCATTTTAGGGAGCACATGGCTTATAACCCTTAGTGCTAAGCAGGATTGGTGCACGGGCTTGATCACCATCCCCGACCAAGAGAAAGGAAGGACCATTGTCTACAACATGAAGATACACGAGAGCCGTACAGAGCCCCTATTGGAGATGCAAGATACAGATTTGACAAAAATTACTTCATACAATAGTGATGCTTTGTCTACATCATCAGAAGAAAGTCTAGAGGAAGGCTTGATGCAATTATGTCCTGATCTATTTGGGATAAGTGTCAAAAAGGAAGCATCAATGCATGATGTGAAGGTCAAGGAGGAGAAGAATAATACAAAATCAATTGTAGAGCCTGCCAAAGTGAATGCAAGGAGCATGCTAGAGGAGGACTTGACAAAGAAAGAAAAGAAGGAGTATGAAGACATGTTCTCAGAGTTTCCAAAGCTATTCGCCACTAAATATACAAAGTTGCAAGGAGCTAAAGGGGGCGAGCATAGAATCAATCTAAAAGAAGGTGCCAAGCCAAGGGTTCAAAAGCATAGGAGGTTGGGGGTCATTCATGAGAGGGCACTTCGTGAAGAGGTGACGAAGCTTTTGGAAGCAGATTTCATCTTTCGAGAGGAGGAGTCCAAATGGGTCTCTCTGTGCCCAAGAAGAATAGAAGATTTAGGATATGTGTTGATTTAAAACCTTTAAATGTTGTCACAAAAAGGAATCATTATCCACTACCCTTCCTAGATGAAATCCTCAATCAGGTTGCAGGTCATGAACATTACTCAATCATGGATGGATTTTCTGGCTACTTTCAGATCTTGATAGCGATTGAAGATCCATTGAAGATGACTTTCATTACTCTTTGGGGTTGTTTTTCCTACAAAAGAATGCCTTTTGGGCTAGTTAATGCATATGCTATCTTTCAAGGGTGGATGAATAGAGTGTTTGGTCCCTACTTGAGTAAGTTCATTCGAGTTTTCATGGATGACATTGGATGTTATAGCTCCAGGGTCACACCTTTGGAGAAGCTGAGTTTGAGTTTTGAAAGGCTTCAACAAGAGGGTGGGCAACTCAACCCAAAGAAGTGTAGGTTTGCTCATGCCAGAGTCCACTTGCTAGGACATGTGGTTTCCCAAAATGGAATAGAAGCCGACCTAGAGAAAGTTAAGTCTTTGTTGCTTATGGATCCGCCCATCAACACAAATAATTTGGCATCATTTGTGCATAAACTCGGGTACTTGTCACGTTTTTTTTGGATGTTACGTCAGTATGTGTATCCTCTCCAGAAATTGAGTCAAAGAGTTCAAGGGTTTGAGTGGAATGAAGATATGCAAGAGGCTTTTGATGGTATCAAGGAGGCATTGTGTGCTTTACCAACGGTGAGTCCTCCCGACTTGCAATCGATTTTCTATGTATCTATTAGTGTGGGGTCAGTATCTTTTGGGTCGGTTCTCTTACAAAAACAGGGAAGTAACTTCAAGCGGTCTATTTTGAGAGCAAGATGAAGAATGTAAGCGAGTTCTCCTACACAGAATTGGAACAGTGGGTCTTTGCCTTGGTTCTTGCTTGTCGCAGGTTCAAAACCTATCTATTGCCCCAAAAGTTCTATGTGCTCACCACATTGAATCTTTTTCTAAATGTAGTACAACATTTGAAGCCTAGCAAGTGCATCTTAAAGTGGACTTTGGAGCTTCAAGAGTATGAGTTTGAGTTTAAAGTGGATCATTCTGTTAAAGCTCACCTGGAAGACATAGTGGTACACAAGGGAAGGGAGCTTCCACCTTACCCAAGGGTTGACAAGGATGATCATGAAGAGGAAGTAGATATTACAGATGCATATATAATGATGTTTGATGGTGCATATAGGAAAGTTCTCCAAAAGGCAAGTGGTGGGGTAGTCATTAAGAACCCAAAAGGAGATGTAATCTTTTCTAGAGCTTACGATCTTGATGAAGCTGAAAGTAACAATGAGGCCAAGTATCCCATGCTTTTCCTTGGGTTGAAGCAGTGTGTTGAGTTTGAATTGAAGAGGGTCATTGCAAAAGGGGATGCGTTGCTAGTCATGAATCGGTTGCTGGTTTGTGGAATGTTAAGAAAGAAAATTTGAAGAAGTGGTTCTATGGCATCAAGAAGCTTTTGCATGAGTTTGAGAAGATACAGTTTAAGCATGTTCCTCATGAGCAGAATAAAGAAGCTAATGAGTTAGCTAGGGACAAGTTGGATGCCTTGGCTGATCCTTTAAAGATGAAGGAAGCCTTGTATGCAGGAAGGGAATCATTACAAGATGTAGAAGTATTTCTTGGTAAAGGGCAATGTTTAGAGGGCATGTCAAAGGTTCGGCATAACAGAATATTTGCAAAAGCAAGAAACTACACATTGGTAGGTGAGGATCTCATTCTTTGGGGCAAGGATAGCATTTTGAGAAAAGTGTCGTACAAAGAAGAAATAGGCTTGATTTTGGAGCACTGCCATGAAGAAACAGGCCATCAAGGCAAGAATCAGGTTGTCTTTTGTATTTTGAGAGCAGGTTACTGTTGGCCCTCTATGATGAGAGATGCTTATTTTTGGTGCAAGTCATGCCATGAATGCCAATTGTTTGTAAATCAAAAGCTTTTGGCTGAGCCTCAAAAAGCTATAATGTCTTTTGATGCATTTGCAAAATGGGGCATGGATGTTGTAGGTCCAATGCCAAGAACCAACAATGGCAAAAGGTATATCCTTGTGGCTGTGTACTATTTGACAAAGTGGGTGGAAGCAAGAGATTTAAAAGATGAAACAGCAGGAAGAGTGGCCTATTTTTTGTATGAACAGGTGTGTTGCAGATTTGGAGCTCCTATGGTTATCATTTCTAATTGTGGACCAGGGTTTAGGGGAAAACTTGTTGCTGCTCTCATAGAGAAATTGAAAATTCAGCATCGGCATTCTTCTCCTTACTACCCACAATGTAATGGGCTGGTTGAAAATTGCAATGGTCAAATTGTGCAGATTCTATCAAAGTATGCTAGAGAGCATCCTAAAGAGTGGGACTTGGACTTGGAAAAGTTTTTGTGGGCTTATAGAACTGCGTATAGAGTGTCGACACAGTTTACACCATATGAGCTTGTTTATGGAAAGGAAGCTCTTATGACCATACAGGTGTAGTTGGATGCCTTGAAGCTGTTGTGTAGAATGCAAGGTTCGCATAATGACAAGCTGCAGCAAAGAATTCTTTCTCTAGAGTTGTTGCAAATAAATAGAGAGAAAGCCATTGATTATTATCTTCAACAAGCAGAGACAAGGATGGAGAAAATGAATAAGAGGCTGCCAGAGAAAGAGATTAAATAGGGAGATCTGGTGATAAAGTATGACTCTCTCTTGGATTTTACTTTTCAAAAGAAGTTGAGGGACAAATGGTTGGGTCCATGCAGAGTGAAGCATGTATTTCCTAATGGCACATATGAGTTGGAAAAATTGTCTGGTGAAAGTTTGCGCTACAGAATAAATGGGTATAGATTGAAGAAATATTTTGCAAGGGATGTGGCTCCAAATGTGAATAGTCTCTTGGTTGAGCATAAATGCTCTACCTAGAGGGTGGACAATGATGATGGACCGCTTTTGGCGTGTACAAAGTAGCGTATATATGCATGGTCATATGTACAAAAAGATGTAAATACATGCATTTGGGAGCTTTGCAAAGTGCTTTCAAGTTTTAAAAAGATGCAACGTGTACACATTGCGAATAGTCAGGTTCGTGTGCCAACAGTCGGACACATATACAGGCACGGATAGGGTATCGGGGCCTTGGATATGGTTCTAGGTGGCTTATTTTGGCTCTAGAGAATTTTTTTTACCTTTCTAGAATGTACATAATGCAATCAATAAGTGTGGGCACTCTCATCCCACTCAAGAAGTTTGGGACAAGCAGTAACTGTATATTTACGGTGCCTGATCTGCAGTGATGCGTGCACCGTCCTAGAAGTGGTCAAAAATGGAATATGGGGATGTGGAAAAGTGCTTTGCGTATCAAGGATCAAGCATACAAAATTTGGTTAATTTTGGAGTCCGTTTGAGATTTTTCCCGCGAAAAATAGCCGTCGGGGGTCAAAATTGGTCAAAACTGGGCCAAAAAATAACCAAAAATGGTGTGAAAATGCTTTAAAAAGTCACATCATTCATGATGCCGTGATGGTCCAGGCTGAGGGATAATTTTGAAGCCAAGTTTTGGCACTTTCACCTCTCTGTGTATGGGAGAAAGCAGGGTTCCTACAGGTGGTCTAGTGCAGTCACGTCGCGTTCGCGTCTTGTTTTCGAGTGTGTGGAGGAGTGAATGAGATATTTCTCTCTTCAATTTTTCACTTGGGAGAGTATATGGAAGTTATGAGGTTTCCATGGATGTGTGTGTGCGAGGAATTGAGGGAAGAAGGTGCGGCTTTCTGCAAGACTATGTGACCCTGTATCGGTGCCATTAGGGTTGGCGCTACTCCAAAGAGTCCAACAGAGTGGAGTTTGGTGAAGGCTTTGCAATAGTTTGAGAGAGGCCTTTTGTGGCTGGAGTTTTTGAGCTTTTGATGGTTTTTCTTTTATATTTTGATCACCATCAAGTGTGATTTCAAGTGTTGATCAACTCAACTCACCTTGTAGTGTTTGCGCGCAGCTCGGGGGGTTCACCATTCAATACCCCCCTATATAACATGCGTTCGTGGGGTATTAAAAAAATACCTCTTTTAACATCTCTAAATGAATAAAATGACCCCTTATTTTAGGTTTTTTTTTCCAAAATTGTTTATAAAAACCCCTTATTTTGATGTATCTCTATTAAATTTACTAAAAATTTTGTATTTTACAACCCCTCCTTTCGAACTCACGTTATACATTAACACGATTACATAGTGCACCCCCCGAGGCGGGCAGGCAAGGGCTTGTAGGTCGAGGCATTTGGAGTTTGAATTGAGCTTGTGGTTAGTATTTTCATTGAGCTCTTGAGTGGTAGTGTGTGGGGGTTGTAATTTAAGTAAATTCCTTGTGTGGTGTTGAGTTGTCTAGGTGTGTGAGTGTGCATACGGCGTCTTTTGCTCCATCAATGTCTTCATCTACCACTGAGGCAGAATATGTTGCTGCATCTGACGCAAGCAAGGAAGCCATATGGTTAGCTCGTCTAGTGGGATATTTGGGCATTCATGAGGTTCCAGTATTGCATTGTGATAGTCAAAGTGCCATTGTTTTGGCAAAGAATCCGGTGTTTCACTCAAAGTCAAAACACATAGAGGTCAGATACCATGTCATATGAGATGCATTGGCTAGCAAGCGCATCGAGCTTGTCAAGGCTCACACTAACAACAACCCCGCAGATGCTCTTACAAAGAGCCTAGCCTCGGAGCGATTTACACATTGCATAGAACTTATGGGTGTAGGATGAAGCCTAGGCAATGCTTCATCAACTTTGTATAGACTAACTATACTGATGCCACTATTGGCCAGGGATTGGCCACCATGACCTTCAAGTGGGAGGTTGTTGGGGTGTAGGCCAGGTAGCCGTGGGACCTTATTTACATTTTCTTCCTAATGAATATAGGGAGAGAAAGTGAGAGAGTTGACTTCACTCTCTCACTTTCCTCTCCACTAACCCAACTCCCTTCTGTGTAGCTTCTGCATCATCCCCTTCCCCCTTCTCCATTCCCTCTCTTGCACTCACCGCACGGGATCCCCGATCCCCGCATCTTGCATGTATCTCCTACCTCCAATCCTTCAGTGTCAACCAAAACAAAATGCGCGCCAACAACGCCACCAAACTACAACTCAATGTGGCTCTCAATGTGAATGAGCTGGGAGTGGCCTACTGCCCAGGTCAAGAGATAAAGTCTGTTGTAAGGTTACAGAGGGTGAGTGTAAGCAACTCTGAAGGTAGCAATCCAAATTATCAAGAGTGTAAAAGAGCAATTGCGCTACCATTCAAGCCAAGCTCTGGTGACTCTGGATGTAATCACAGGATGCCTGATCTCCCGCATCTCGCGGGTAAACTCTCCAAGAGATTCTAAATCACTGAAGTCCCACTCCAGTCTATAGATCCAAGAAATGAACCTGTCCAAGAAGAGATCCAAGATCCTAAGTCCATGTAGATGCTCCTGTGTAAGCAAGTGATTGGACGTGTCAAGGTCAAGTGGTAAGTGTCTATCCACCCAAGATGGTGGTGTCCTCTCTAGGAATGTCTGAATCCCATATGCCATGAGCATGGCCATATCTCGTGTGAACTCCTCTGATGAGTGCATAGGTGTGTCCATAGCAAACCACAAGTCACCACCCCCTCTAGAGTGCACAACCGTCGAATGATGGCTAGAATAAATGGATCTCCCAAGGATCCTATGCCTGTAGATGATTAAGCCGATGTCAAAGATACCGTGTACTACATCAGTCTCAGAGAGAGTGGGAATCACCAAAGTTAAAAATTTTGCAAATGTGGAGTCCAAGATAATAGTTTCACTTAATGTCTCTGGTCCTAAAGAGGCAAAATTTTCATCATTTGGGTATACCATAGGGTGGACCATAAGTGTATTGAGCCTCTCATTTCAAGTTTGGAGTCATGTGAATTTTTAAAGTGTCAATTGGATGACCTAGTTTATTGAGCCTCTGATTTCAAGTTTGGAGTGATTTGAATTTGTACAGTGTCAGTTGGATGACCTAGTTTTCTTTGAAGTCGAATAGCAAATGGAAAAATTGGCCTAGAAACATGAAAATTGATCCAAACCTCATGAAACTTGTCAAGTGACTTGTCTATAGTGTGCACTCCAGTGTAGGTCAAAAAGGTAGACAAAATTCCTCATTCAAGCAAAGAGATAATAATCACACTTATTCTCTCCGGCCTTGAAAGTTCAACTTTATTGAAGGGAATTTGACCTATGATAGTAATACAATGCACATGCCAAATTTGAAGTGATTTGGAGTTTTTTTTTATTGAGATTGATAGTTGTTTTGTATCAATGTTTGCAAACTACTGCTACTACTAGTGAAAATTATACAAAACTTGTCCAAAATTGTTAAAAATTGATTCAAAGCTCTCTGAACACACCCTTAATGAGTGAGTATCATCAAAAGTGCAAAAAGATGTTTTTCTGTGCTAGTAGATAATAATAGCGCTTATTATCTCCTGTCAGACAAAGAAGGATTTTTTTAAAAACTTGGTTGCCAAGCGTAGAGCACCTATATTATAGATCGCTTGAAAAATTTAGAGTCATTTGCACATTGTTTGCTACTAGAGAGACCAAGATTTTAGAAAGTGACGGTTGCAAAATAGTCCTTTGGCTAATTTTTGCAATTTTGGACTAAACTTTTTTGACCAAGATATAGCGTATAAACGACAGCTAATATGTTGACTAGTAGATTGTTTGGTTTTGCACGATTGGTCAAGATCAAGCTTGTACAGAGAGATAGTTCAAAAGAAGAAGAATTGCGACAACTACATTGGATTGGTATTGAATCTAAAGACAAGGTATTTAGTTCCATTGAGCATTGTTGATCATTATGTACCTTAGATTAATGTGTGCTAGCAAATCAGTGTTTTAACCATGAAAACAAAAGCAAGGTGTCAACTAAAGAGAGTGTTAAATAGGGGGTAGGGGGGGGCTTAGAGACCATAGTTGAAGAAGTGTCAAACATTTGCTCTAACTCAACCTAGAGATGTCTTCCTCTTCCACTCACTAGGGTGCTAGAATCTTGCTACAAATTTAAGCACATATCGACCTTTTACAAGGCCAACACTCACGAGGTTTAGATTTATCTCGATCCTAACGAGAAGAATATGTGGTTAGAGTCAATGATCATAGTAGCCAACAAGTAGGAAACCCCCTGTATGGATCAAAAAAAAAATTACGATACTAAATTTGTGAATCCAAACACTACGAATAAATGGGAACTGGAAGTCAATACATTGATTCCAGGCATGACCACTAAAGAGGGACCACTTGTGTTAGAACTAGAAGGTTATAGACAACAATTAGGAAACCCCCTATATAGATCAAAACAAAATACAATACTTAAAGATTGTGAATCCAGACACTATGGATAAATGGGAACTGGAGGTCAATACATTGATTCCAGGCATGACCACTAAAGAGGGACGACTTGTGCTAGAACTAGAAGGTTATGATCCGATTGATATCAAGCCTCTCAAATCTATAAACCAAGGCTAGGAGTTTATTGCTAGGAGAGAAATAAACTGAGAGATAGTTCATGCAAAACTAGGATACTTAACACACTTGAAGATCATGAGAGATCATGCATGTTTTCAAGATTAGGGAGAAAGGTGCAGCAAACCTTCTAGTGCACCTCTTTAGGGATTGTTTTAACAAAAACTTTGCTATGATGACCATGAGAGAGAGATCAAACAGCCTAATATAAGGGCTACTTGATCAAGGATATGATCTTGGGAATGGGACCTAAAATAGATCAAAAATTTGGTCCATCACATAGATCTTTTGGCAGTATGGTCAATCAACGGGGTAGTGCGGCCCAAGAAACCCACCTTAGTGATGAAAACTCGGTGAGAGGAGAAAAAACAATCACAAATAGAGGAAGATCGGGTGAAACTAGAGCCAAAATAGGGTTGATTGATTCACCACTACCAAGCAATTGGTTTGAAGGCTTAGATGGATGACCACATGCTAGGAGATCAAGTGCCGAGCATAATTGAAGAGGCACCTCCTAGGTAGCATAGATGAAATACATAGAAGAATACTCACAATTTTCTCACCACATCGTAGAGAAGATAAAAAATGGGGTATATGCACATCGAAGCAAGATTCAAGAGATTGAAATCTCTCACTAACATTTGACCAAATCGTTGAAGGTAGCCGATGCTTTCTTGGAGTAATATAGAGGCTTGCATGAAAAGTCCCACGTAGAAATCCAAAGCTTGCAAGAGACCAACTGCATGCAATTGGATGAGATGAAAGACATGACCGCGATTATGGAGAAGTTGTCATCAGCAAGTGAACACCAAGAAAAGAAGATAAAGAACTTAATACCATTGTAATAGATACAATTGCACATTCTTAGTGGCTACAAATGCAGTGGGGTATAGCCAACATCCAAATAGCTCAAGGGGAGTCTAGGCTAAAAGATCAAAGGAAACTCCTAGACAAACACTACAATTCTTACTCTCCAAGAGTCCAATTTGACTTATCAAGAAATGGAAAAGAGAAGTAAAGATATGGATACCGAGCTCAAACTAGAGTAGATGCAACAAAGGGAGCTATCATTAAGCTTCATGCATAAAAAAGAGGAATTCCACAAACAAATAGCAAAGCTCTAGCAGGAATTACAAGCATAACTCAAAGACAAACGGACTATTACAGAGGAAGACACCTCGGAGCAGGCCACCAAAGACATTGAAGCCTTGCAATTTTTGCAATGCATGGAAGAGATGGAGGGAGCCATTTCCCTTCTAGAAATAGCACCTCTTGAACATAGGGAAGAGATAGGGCCAATTGACAGCTTCATAGTGGAAGCAAAAAGAACTTTAAAAGTCAACATTAGAATAAGAAATAGAAGACATATGGAAAGAGGCCATGGGATGGGAAGCCTACATGCTTAAGACACTGAAATATTCCATTGAACTATTTAAAGGGATTTCGGTCTTGGCATGTGTTATGTTCATAAAGATAGCCAAAATGATTCTAACTTGCATCTAGACCTTCCATTAGGTAGAACTAGATGCACCTTTGATGTCATTCCTTGAAGGCAATCAAGAATTATGTTATGATCTCTTAGATCAGCCGCTTGGCAAAGTCCTCTATGGCTTCTATGCCCGAATGATGTTCTTGCCCTCTTATTACATTCAACCATTTGAAGAGGCATTTATAAAGGGTTATTCACTTTTAGAACCAAATTTTTGGCCCTATGATAGAAAATCTATGTGCAAGATTTTTTGGCTATTCCATCATGGAGTTAAGATCCCAAGAAGCTACAAATAAAGTATCACAAAGCACTCTAGTATCATAAAGTATCACAAATAAAGTATTACACATAAAGTATCAAATATGATTATTTTCACGGAGTTATAAAGTCTATAGTCAGGGCTACGAGCTTCTAGTTTGTAATTAAGCATTATCCATATATAATCTCAAGTCCCTTTCTACCGCAAATTTGAGCCAATTTTGTCATTTTAAAACCTTGTCTAAGGCATAAAAGCCAACTTTTGTAAAAACCTCTTAAGTTTTGGATAATGAATCGTATGTTTTGTCTCTTTTGTCTCTGAGAGTTGTGTACTCTCCCTCTTTTGTCCAATGCTCATATCTCCCTTGTGATTTGTCTATTTGTTGAAGTGTTGTCTATTTCTATGTGTTCATTCATGAAAAATCTATGTAATGATGTAAGTTTCTTGCAATGGTTTTTTAAAACTATTGTTGCTAATCCTCTTGTTAAGTAGCTCATTACTCACAAAATAAGCATAGTAATTGCATTGTAGCAATAGGAGGGGTATTGGGACAACATTGCTAAGCTATTGAGTGCATTATGAGCCAAAATGGGTTAGGTCAAATTAGCTTTGCAGATAATAAGTGTTTTTTGGAAAGTGGCTAAAATGTGGATTTGAGATCCTAGGCACTTGTGTAAGGACTCTGTCTACTTGACCTATAAGTTTGGTGACATTTGGAGCTCGTTTGCTTGGTGAACCGTCAAGATTTGCTTGTCAATGTGGTGATTGACTTTTGCTATCTGACATACACTTGAATGTTGCATTGAGTAGATAGGGATTGAGTGTGTTTTCCAAGAGATTGACAACCTCTTGTGGCTCCATGTACTGGTCGTACTAGCTACATCCCATAGATTGACATTTATATGCGTGGTTCTTGCTATGTCTACAATAAAATAGAGTGAGGCTAGGTAGGCCCATACATTAATTGGAAACCTTCTCCAAGCTTAAAAAAACAACATAGATGGAAAGGAATGTACAAAGTTATAAGGATGGAAGTGCAGATATGGTGTTTGACCATCAGCTTTGATTCTTAATAAAGACTATTGTGGCACATGACAGAGGATGTGCAGGTTTGGAGGGGGTGGATGTCATGATGTGATATGTATATAATGTGAAATTAAAATGTTCACCTCTTTTTATGTTTTTTGATATGTGGGAGCAAATTCTACAATGTACATAGTTTTGTATATATGAAAGCATTTACAATGGTTGAGCAACAGTTGCAGCTGTGTACATATCTTACTTGAGAAATGTGGCACTATTGTGTGTTTTCTCACCTTAGAACATCCCTATTGTGATTTAATATTGTACAACTATCCAACCCATCATGGTGGCACAATCATTTCACTTAGAAAGATAAATGCTAGCGACGAAGACAATTCAAAATTAGCACCTGGCATATGTGTTATAGGTTATGACAAGTGGAAAAATGAGGTTCATCATGAAAATTGAGCTGAAGGGAAATTTTCCACAAATTGAGGGTTTTTCCCAACTCATATGGGCTTTTTACAATCAAAATGGGTCATTTTTGGTTGAAAATGGCCATAAAATTATCAATTTTTAAACATTTTGATAAAAATATGACTCGAAATGCATATCACTCATGGTGTCATGACTCTAAGAAAGTGTGTTGCTTGTTTTTGGCTGAATATGAACACTTTTAACCTCTTTGAAGAAGGACACACATGGTTCTTCAATAGTGTGATAATGGAGTCTCGTGCTATCCTACCTTGTATTCGAGTGTATGACGACTCCAATTAGGGTTTTCTTTCTTCAAAAGGTGTTGTGGGCTTGTCTATGTAAATACCCGGGATTCCATGAAATCGTCTTAACAAAGAATTGAGGGAGCAAGATAGGGGTTACCACAAAGAAAACTAGCAGTGTATCTATACAAGTGGGGTTGTGGCTATGTGAAATCACCTCATACATGCATGAATTTTGAGTTGTTCTTGGTAGCCTAGTGTTATCCCCTTGGATAAAGAATTGAAGGTGAGAGTTGATGTGGGTGATGTACTTGAGAATGCCACCATGTATAGGAAGATTGCGGGTAGCTTAATCTACTTGACAATCTCACGACAATATTTGAGCTACATGATTGGTGTTGAGAGTCATCTTATGCATCTTCCTAGGAAGCCACATGTTGGAGAGAGGGAATGGGAGAACACACCCAGCACATAACACAAGGCCTCTCTATAGCTCAAGGCATTCACAACACCCCTATTCTCTCTAAAAACACCTCCAAAAATCACAATCTACCAAACAAGCCGCCGCCTGCACACACACTGACGCACAAATGTGCTCACCTCAACTACCCACATGCACTTCACAGCTTGCTTGACGCACACAAAACCACTCTCTCACTTCCATTTCGCACACAAAAAAGGGCCCGAGGGACACACACAGCCACACCAGCTCCGCACACAAAAGCAAAAGAAGTAGAGAAGGGGCAGGGGGAAACAACGCTCAAGAAACACCATGGAAGCTTCACCATGCTCATAAACACCATGTACAACTCGGGCCCACCCACATGGTTACCAGGCTAGAAAACACACACCACTTGGGCTTGACAGGCACACACTTATGTCCAAAAGCCCCTTTCTGTAGACATACACTCAAACGGCTCAAGGCCTCTAGCCAAAAATCCCCTCGGCAAAAAGCATTGAAAATGATTACAATGACTTATATAGGGGGTCCTCTTCCATCCCCCAACTCACCTTTGAACTTTGAATTCACTTTGAGATTGACCCCCTCTTATCACCCGGATTTGCTCGCTCTCTCTCTCTCTCTTCCTTGCTTCATCTCCACCTCCTTTCACATATGCCCTCTCCCCACTTCCCACTTGCAGCTCAAGCTTTGACCGGTCTTGACTTGATTCTTTGGAGCCATCTTTGACTGTCCACCTAGAGTTCTCCCTCTCTAGCACCTCCACAAGAACTCACCCTCACCCCGAGCACTAGCGACCTCACTAGTTTTGGGGGAGGGAGGAAGGGGCCGGGGGGGGGGGGTCGTCGTCTATCTCCTTGCTCTCAGAAAAGTGGGGGACAGTCAGCCCGTGGGAAAATGGACCATAGAAAGCGCTTTCCACATCATCACACTACGCGGTCAACAGTGCGCTCACCACTGTCGCTAACTAAAAATCTGCCATAGCCCGCCAGGGCACGCACCTATCGCCAACAATGCATGCATGGGAGGGGAGGTGGGGAGAGTTCCATAGCTCTCTCTCCAGGCTACACTCCATATGGGGATCACAATTTTGTATTTATACAATGAAACCCTCCGTTTTTTCTTGGGTTCAATCGGATGGCCACGTGGAATGTTGAGGGTCACTGGCTCTCCCCTTTGACATACACAAAAAGAACCTCATCTGCATCCCAATTTTAATCCCCTGCCAATGTCTACTCTAAAACCCGATAGTTAAGCTACAAAGCCTAGAACCTCATTTTCCCAACCCCAAGCCCTACAAACCCCGCCATATTTTGACTTCCCTGAGCCCGTCTATCGAGACCACAAAAACGGGGGAAATCATCTGCAACCATCCCTCGGGCATCTACATCCAACTTCAACTTGTCGTATCTTACTGCCTGAGAATCTGATTCATCTCCACATGTTGTGTGCTACCTTCCAAAAACCACTAGATGGCATGCCTACCAATACAAAAAACTTGGCACTTACCTGGCCCCCAACAAATCTTCAATTAGCCATAACTTGTACTCTAGAGCTTTGATCAACGATCCAAAAATACCGGCATGTTTCACAGCAAAAAAAATTCAGCCCTATCAACTCACATCAGCTTTGGCCATCTATCCCCACATGCCCTATCCATCGGGGATCTTCAAACCTTCTAACTTTGAACTGCCCTGAATTTTGCACCATGGCTCCATTTAAGGAGCCGTCTACACCAACGCGTACAACATCTTGAACACTACATTCCCAAGCATCATCTCACACTTTGTATAGCTTTACTTTCCATCCCAATTGGCCCATTTTGGAGCCCTTTTGGCCTAAAAACCCCTATCAACCATACACTTTTGTCATCACTTGCCTGTGCAAGTCTTTCATACATACTTTAGCTCTTTGTCATGCACTTGTAGACACCTATATCATTGCATAGTCCACTTCCCTACACATACCAACTTTGGTTGCACTATCATTGCCCAACCCCCTTGTTGAGCATTTATATTTATATTCAACCACACATAGGCTTATTGAACTCTAGAACTGCAACATCAAAATAGACACTTTGCATACACCAAATCTTCTTTGCTCCACCATAGCACAATCCACTGCCATTGTCATGAGCATGGCCATAAGCATGGCACCACACACCATGTTTACTTGCATATCATCACCTGTAGACTTGGACTCCTCCGCTTGGTCTCCATCAAGCATAACAGTTTGCATTGCTCCATGATCTTTACACATATTCACACCATCTTTGTTCACATACAAGAGATCAAACTCTTCATACCTTAACTGACACAACTTGATCTCCTAGCTTGTATCAGCATCCATAGAGCTTCTATCACTTGGTTCAATCTCCTCTTTCATCTCGAGCTCTGAAATCTCCTCTAGCTTATTGCTTTGACCTCATCAGTAAACTGCGCCGTCTGATCTCTAGCACCTTTCATAAGAGCTTGCCCATCCATACCCTGGCATGGCAGCACATCTCCTATCCGATCTGGAATCACTGACACTTCCTCCACACCTAGAACCTCTCTAAATGGAATCCTTGGCATTGAAACCACTCTATCTCTTTGCAGCCATAGAACCCTTCATTCCTCTTGCACCAACACATCCCTAAGCAGTGACTCTATCTTTACTTCTACCACATCAACCTGCTTTGGCACCACCACATTTGGCAAACCCTGCATGCTGCTTCTTCAACAACATTCGCTTGGTTCGCCCTTTCGTTAGAGCCATTGCTTCCTCATTCATGCATCCAGCTTTTTGTTTGACTTGAACACGATTCAATAGGAGGTTCAATGAAATCAAGAATAACATCTTGATTTTCCACATTCTTGTCCCGTTGCAATTTTCTTGTGTAGCAGGCCCATATCCAATGTAGCGTGTAGACTCCATTTAGAACTCACTTGAGTATGCTAAACAAGTTATCACAACTAAGATGTACCCAAAAGAGTACCTCTTTTCACTTTCCATGAAAGTAACTCACTTGAGTATGCTAAACAAGTTATCACAACTAAGATGTACCCAAAAGAGTACCTCTTTTCACTTTCCATGAAAAGAACTGGCTGACGTAACTCAACAGCAAAGTATAATTCCTTAACTTGTTATCAATTTTCATTAGTAAACAACCCCACCATAACTAGTGTTCAAGGTTGAGAACATGAGTTGCACATGAAGAGACTAAACCTAGGCGCAAACATGCGATAATAATCTCTAGGTATGTGTATATAGTGTAAATTTCATAAAAAGAGAATGAGAAAAATGCACTATAATAATCTCTAAGTGTCTGTATATAGTGTATATATCATAAAAAATCCATAAGTTTTACTTGTTTTGTGTGATTTTGGCCCAAAAAGCAACTAAAAATGGACAAATTCATAAAAAATATATCCAATTTTAGCATTTAAGTCTGTTTTGATAAGTATTGACTTGGATTTTTAACTTTTAAATTAGGTTTGTACTTTTCTTTAAATTTTCTAATAAAAATATCAAAAATACTAAATAAATAGCAAATGAGATGCGATGGAGAAACGGGACATATAAAGGTGACTAGAAAGGTATGATGGATATAGGCATGTTAAATTTTGTTCGATTTTGATGATGGAGACGTCAATTCCAAACTAGGCCCATGATGTCTGCTTTTGCAAATTTTCCAAAACCAAGGCAAATAGAGTTCAAATAACAAGATTTTTGAAAGGAAAGTGTATTTTGCAACTTAATGGGATGAAGGGGAGGTATGAGAGAATTTTACGGGTCAAACTACACCTATACTAGGTAGGCCAAAACTAGCCTTATTATCAAGAGCAAGGATCAACACCATAGATATAAGAGAGAAAAGTGGGAGAATCAAGCTCAAATAAAAAATTTCAAGCTCAAAGATGCTAAAGTTTGTGTACTAGGCTTAGTAGGCATGTGTATAGCTTAAAACTTCAGTTTGGTAAAAATTTGCAAGTCTATATAATAATCATGATTATTATTATCTACAGGCTAAAAAATGCATTATTTTGTATAAATATTCCCAAACTTTGTTTATACATGTTGTATCCACATCATAAACCAAGAGAAAACACATGTTGTTATTATCATTTGACCATATCGTCAAAAAATGCACCAAGGCTTTAAAGTCTCAAATTTTGACCTAAGGCACTTGCAAAATCCCATTTTTGCTAAAATCGCCATCAGAGCTTTATTATATTATGTACCACCAGTGTGTAAGGTCAAACTTGCAAAAAAAACTTGAAAAAGAGGGAAGTAATTGTGCTTATTATCTATTTGCCATCACTTAGGCTATCTTTAAGCACTGATGAATTGTATTCTCACAAGCCCACACATCAAGTTTTGGAAAAGTTTGGATTCTCAAAACCCTTCATTTCCAGTTAACATTTTCAAAGGCCTTACATTCAAAAATTGACTCAAACCCAATGTCATTTCACCCAAGTTTTTGCAAAAGCCAAATCCTACTTATGATGCTTTCTAACTATGTGATGGGCCAAAGTTCATATTTCTTGCCAAAACAATCCCCTAGATAATAATCGCCGTTATCATCCAACTTAGAAATTTTTGTCCAGAGTTGGTTTTTTCAATTGTATCATGCTAACATAGGTTTTTGTTATGATCTACAAGCATCAGAAGTGAATTTCGAGCTCATATTGAAGTTGCAATGGTCTTTGACTCTGAAATGCAACTAACTTATGGAAACTTGTTCATATGAGCACCCAAGCTAACAGTTATACTATTTCCTATCACATTGAGCCCAATCATGGTAATTATATTTTCATTTATGAATGCTAATCCCATCGAGTCCAAAAATTGCACTTTATTTTATTCATTCAAAGATGTATAGTCGATAATTTCTCGTGGGATTCACTCTATATACAAAACAAGATGCCACCTACGAGCGGATCACTTTGATAAAACCCCTATATAGGATTCATATTAGGGAATATGACCCCTTTTTTACGTTTATACAACAATCAATGAAGAAAATTATCATACCCCTATCTTACATATAAAATTTAGGTCTCACATGATCTAACTAGGTAAAACTAGTCAAAGAGTGTGTAGCATAGTGACTGGCAACATGCTAAGGAACCACTTCTGTTGATAATTAGATGTACACTCAATGTGTCTTAGTTTGACTTTCAAACTATGTGCCTGATCAGCCTGCACTCTGGCTATTCGTATAATTCTGACCCATCCAAAGCTGGTGTAAATCAACCCTTGACGTGCTCCAAATCAGCCCTTATCTATGACTGGCTTGATGAAAAATTTGATGTGTGACTCGATGAAAAAAATTCCCAAAATTCATTCGAGTTCTAGTGCACACTGGTGACTAGTAATCAACCCGGGTCAAGTTTTTTGCAACTTCTCGTACCCAACCAACAAGGTTTGAAGCATGAAAATGAACACCTGACAATGTAACAATCTGTCCACAACCTATAACATCTTTTTTCCTTTCACCCCACAAGTCCATAACCTTGATTATGGACTCGTGGGGTGAAAGGAAAAAAGATGTTATAGGTTGTGGGCATTGATCTTGATTATTCTATCAAGATCAATGCATGAATTGCATCAACCCACCAGAAGAGAAAAAATTGTTCACCTTCAACCTTTTCTTATCTTATATGTGATTGAATGTTGTGCATAATTTGCTAGCCAAAAACTGTCTTAAATTTTAAATTGATCGAGGTGCACAATTAGCATGTGAGGTGTTTGCACCTCCCACATATGCGATAAACACACTTTGAGAAACCACATTATCATGACCATGTTGGGCATATCTTGCAATCAACACACTTTAGCAAACCACGTCATTTTTCCATTTAAGTGTGAGCCACAATTGGTCATACACATCTACCAAATCGCCAAAAAGCACATGTTTCTCCAATCGGTCTTGAGTACCATCCCAATGTTTTCATTAACATATTTTAACATAAAGCATGTTCATAGCTTACAAATGGTGTGCTTCAAAAAACAAAAATTTAAACAACATGTTCTAACTGTTTTTCAACAAAATGTTGAACTGTTTTTCCTTTGTTCACAATCAAAAGAAACCACATGTAAAGTTGAACGCTCTTCAACTATAATTTGTTTTTGCTCAAATAGATTACACGTATAGTCAAAGGTTAATTAAGGGCCTTTTGTGCTTTGTTGAGGGTGACATGTTTGACATAAACATCACAACATGTTTTTCCAGCAATTGGCGAGACAAACAATCTCATCAAGAATTCTCACACCCACAGTAGCGTCTTGCATGATGCAAGCTTCAAGTTACATGATCACACGTGGTTCAAGCAACCCAACCCCTTCCTTGACATAGACATGTTCACCACATCTTGCTAGCAACATGGTCCAAGACAAAATAAAACGCCGATGCACAAAGCCACAAGCCTTAAACAAAATGTTGATGAAAAAAGCCACAATCCAATAGTCATATTATCCTTTTATCAACTCGCTTAAAGACACCAAGTCCAATGCCAAAGACATGTTGTCCAAATGTTTCTATCAACACACTCCAAGAGAACACATTCAAATGCCAACTAGTGAGCAATGTCTGTTGGCAAGTGCAAAAAATAGACAACCAAGTCACATTGATAAAATACATAACATGGGTAACGAACCCACTTTATAAAGAGTTTATAAAGTACATGTATCGTATGGCATCTTTCATCGAATGCCATGGAGGTTCCACACAACAAAATGTTTTGTCATTTATAAGTAGAGGTCTTTTGAGGTAGTATGATATAATCCATTGCCAAAATGCAACAAAATTTGTAGCCAAAACTCTTGCGCCTGCACCATATTGACATTCACCATAAGATGAAAATTGATGTTAATTAAGAAGCTAAAGCTTATAAGTTTTAGAATTTAAAAAGGGACATAATTATGAAAAAGGACATGAAGAAAAAACCTATGCCTCAAAAATCAAACTTGCATATTATCCATCCCCATTCATCCTACAAAAACAAACTCAAGCATGTAAGGATGACTTTGAGCATATAATAGAATTAACTAAAAATAGCCATGCACACAAGATCAAATTACCTTTCACATTCTTCAAATAATCATTAAAGACCTTATAATCATTAGCATCAAGCACATAATTTTTTGTTGTTGCATCATAATCCAAGTGCACTTTAGCAATATGGAATCCAAAGATACTGCTTGATACAAAGTTTGGATTGCAAAAATAGTTTTCCTTTTTGCCATAAAATCCGAGTGGATGATCATCTTGTGCTACCCAACGAATAATTCTTTTGACAACGGTTTCATCTTCAGCAATAATTACTAGTACACTTCCAATACAAAGTCCATTTTTTCCATGTGAGAAGTTTAAATTTCAACCAAATGCTTGAATATATCCTCTCTTAGGCTTGTTTGATAATAAAGAGCTTTTTGAGTAGCCCCCATGGTGGTTGACAAATTTGGACCTTTAAGATTCAAGGAAAGAAAATTTATGCAATCGGGTACCTCCCCAAATATTTATAGCCTCAAAGAGACTCTTTGTTGTTTCTAAGTACCGCTTTCCTGCTTTTTCTCTTGCCATGTTTTGAGAAATATCCATGAGAAAGTTCCATAAGGTTTCTTTTTCTTCAAAAGGGCCATACTTGTGAGCATTGACTATGTCATGGAAAAACTTTTTCACATCTCCTCTTTTCATTGCTTCAAATGTACTTTTTTGAATATTTCAAACCTTGACACTTAAGGTTGCAACTCTTGTTTTGGTGAGCCAAACCTACCTTTTAAGTTTCCTAACCATCTTCCTTTGGCTCTTGCAATCTATAAAATTTTTGAGTCGATCATGAAATCCAATCTTCTCCCATCGCCGGTCCCACAAGAGCCTCTATTTTCCATTGCTTTGTCTTCTTGATACAAACGTATGCAAAAGTCTTGCTCTTGGGGGATTGTAGTTCACTTTGTACATTGAAAGTTTTCAAAGGGGATCCCGTGAGGATTTACTTGTTTTCAATCTTTATGAAGAAATGTCCCATCGGCTACACACAAGCGCTTCTTTAAACACAAATATGGCCATCGTAGTTGGCTCACAATCCCAACATGCACCTCCTTTGTAGTCATCCAAGAAAGGATCCAAACCAAACATCTTGTCTTCAACCTTATAAGTGTCTTGCCAAATTTCCCAACAAAGAGTGGGTAGAAAATAATTTTCTGCATATTGTGCATAGACACATTAAGTATACAATCTTCCTTCTTCATTCAAACATGAAAAGGAACATATAAAGATAGATACCTAATGCATTTTGTGACACATTTTTATTACTCTCATTGCAAGGCT
This sequence comes from Adiantum capillus-veneris, assembly GCF_014529385.1. Taxonomy (NCBI): domain Eukaryota; kingdom Viridiplantae; phylum Streptophyta; class Polypodiopsida; order Polypodiales; family Pteridaceae; genus Adiantum; species Adiantum capillus-veneris. The sequence continues at coordinate 77,607,127 of NC_140951.1, forward strand.
CTAAAATAAGATTAAAAAATACACTTGAAATGTTAAATACACTAATCATTTTGCATGTGAAAAGAAAAAGCATTTTTACTCACTTGGATTAGCGTTGCATTTGAAGAAACCATGTAAGTTCCTTTGTCTCTTATCTTCAACTAACTCTTTGCTTGGATGGCCCACCTTTGCTATATTTTCATCCATGTATCCATTAGCCGCTTTGATATGAAGCTTGGACTTCACCTTTTCATTCATGCATTGGCCAATCAATCCAGTCTTTGAAAACAAAGGTATCCATTTATTGTCTAAACTACATTCCACCAAGATTGTTGACAAATTCTCATATTCTCCAAGAGTGTCGGAAACAACACTAAAGATGGGAGCATTGTCCCTTTCAAAGGTGGAAAATTTAAGCAAGGCTTCATCCACCTTCTCCTTATTTTTAGACTTAATGTCCACTTTTGAGAGCTCCGCCCTTTCATTGTCGTGCTTCTGTTTTCTTCTTTTTCCCACTCCAAGGTGGCACCGATGAGCCATTGTGTTGATGTGCAAGTGTAGAAAGTTAGAAATTGTATCATGCCCTCCTTGTATGTATGGATTTACACATTCAACACACCAAAGTTGAAACATAGCTTTCCCATTCTTATCTTTTGACGTCAACTCAAATCTATCATGGAACTCCATGGATTTAAGTTTCTCTTTACCGACCTTGACATCTCCTTCCCACTTTCTAACCTCCTTTGCAGTGGCTAAAGTGCTCTTTAGCATCTTGTGCGAGGTGATAGCATATCTTCACACATAGGAATGTCATCATTACCAACACTAGGTATTTGGTAATGTATATGAGGATCATTGCTAGAGCTCAAGGTAAGTGAATCATTGCTTAAACCCATGGAATCCACTTGTGGACGCTTACATGCATTACATTCCGCTTTTTCCTTAATTGTCACCTCCTCCACTTCTCTTAGGAAATATGACGTAGCTAAATAGAGATTTGAGTAACTTAGTTAATGGGAAGAGAGAAATTTACACACACAAGAGATTATAGAGTAGAGAGAGAGAGAGTACACACGATGTATGTGGTTCACCCAATGTGGGCTACATCCACGGGAAAGCAACCACTTAATGTCTTTAGTACTTCAAACAAGAAGTAGGTTACAAAGGGATTATACCCTTAATAGAGCTCCCACCTTGCTTCACTCTCACCACCTCACACCCACCTTGTTGCATCAACTTCACCTTATAAAATGTATGTAGAAATGGCCTCCTTTTATAGTCCAAAAGGACTGCCCTCTCTCATGAGAGGCAGCCATGTGTAGCTATCCTTGTGTAGATAAGTCCAAATCGGACCCTCCAATCCGTCCATGTGTGGCGCCCTTGGGAAGACAAGTCCGCTTTTGAATTCAAACACCATCCATCGGCCATTGACTTCTGACCACCAGCCATTGACTACCGACCACTGGCCAACCGGCCAACTGACCGGTCGTTTCCCGACCACTTTCCGACCGCCATCCGCCGGCCACAATATTCCGACGAAAAGGAATATTCCGGCAAAAAAATTGGTTTCCGGCGAGTGATTTTTCTTCACGCACGATGGCTTCTCCTCATAATGGGGGCCTTACAAATGTGCATTTTTACCACAAAAAATTACAAGGGGTAAATCAGGCTCCATACTTAACAATCTTCCACTTGGAGACTGATCTCCAAACCAAACATGTGACTGCTTTTCATCCTGGCTTCTTATCCTTGAATGCCAATTGAAGATGAGCAAAAGCTCAACTTCTCCTTCTTGACCACCGTTGTGAGCATGCCTGCACGATTTTGACTTGTATGCACCTTTCCTAGCTTTAGTTGTCCCTCTTCCAAAAGAGTGCGTATGAAGTGATATCTCACCTCAATGTGCTTTGTCCTTGAATGAAAGGCTGAGTTCTTTGCAAGATGGATAGCGCTTTGGCTATCACTATACAAGACACAATTGTCTTGTTTGAATCCAAGCTCTTCTAAGCATCTGTGAAGCCACAGAATTTTTTTGCTTGCCTCCGTCATTGCGACATACTCTGCCTCCGTGGTAGAAAGTGAGACCACTTTCTGCAGCTTTGAAGCCCAACTTACTGTTGTGCCTCCAACGGTGAAGACATAGCCAGTAGTGCTTCTTCGAGTATCTTTGTCACCTGCCATATTTGCATCAGCATATCCTTCTAGAAAAATATCAGTTCCTCCAAAATACAAAGCATTTGTTGTTGTCTCTTTTATATACCTAAGTATCCACTTCACAGCTTGCCAATGCTCTTTACCTGGGTTTTCCATGAACCTACTCACAACTCCCACTGCATGTGCAATATCTGGCCTTGTCCAGACCATAGCATACATTAGAGAACCTACTGCTGCAGCATATGGAACTTTAGACATATAGGCTATCTCCTCTTGTGTCTTTGGACACATATCCTTGGTTAGTTTAAAGTGATCAGCCAAAGGTGTAGAAACCGTTTTTGCATTTTTCATTGCAAACCTTTCTAGTACCTTCTTGATGTAATCCTCTTGAGATAGCTTTATTGTCTTCTTTGTCCTTTCCCTTGATATTTTCATACCAAGTATCCTCTTTGCAGCACCTAAATCTTTCATTGAAAAAGATTTAGACAGCTCCTCTTTTAGATCTTTTAGCTCAAGACTCGGCGTTAAAAATTTTTGGTTTCCGGTGAGTGATTTTTCTTCGCACACGATGGCTTCTCCTCATAATGGGGGCCTTACAAATGTGCGTTTTTACCACAGAAAATTACAAGGGGTAAATTAGGCTCCATACTTAACAACTTCAACTTCCCACATCTCCTCTTGTGATGGTACTAAAGGAAGAATTTTGGATCTTCCCAAAAATACAAAGTCATCACAAAAGATCGTATCACAAGCAATTTCTATTCTTAAGTCTGTGTAAGTACCTCCAAACTTTAGAAGAACAAAGCCTAAAGTTGTGTCTTGATCTAAACCCTCATTCAAATGCATGACAATCTCCTTTTTTGCCATGGGTAGCCCAAAGTATCCTCGAGTATATATCTAAGTAAACAAAACAAAACAAACAAATAAACAAGTTACTAATTTAAAAAATTTATAGTAATTTTCTAACAAAAGTTCAAGCGCACCCTAAACCCTAAACATTCACTATGGCATGATATTATCACAGAGAGAGAGAGAGAGAGAGAGAGAGGACTATCGCATGGTGCAAACATGAAGGAAGGATGAGAGAGAAAGTGGTTTCATTACTCTATCATCTAAGTGGTTGCACACTTGCTCTCAATTGAACATGTGCGTATGTGGATGATGTATCGTGAGCATACTTACAATTTTGACATGGAAGAGAACTCTTTCATTTGCATTAGTAGATGTGGACACTAAAAAGGAACTCAAAGATTTCATATCTTAAACCTTAAACCTCCATTCACTTTATATACATAGATATATTTTCAAAACAAAGCCCAATACCATGCGCTTGACCAAGTAAAGAGTCACTATGTAACTTAGTTCGAATCTACTAAGTCTTTTCATAAGTACAAAGCCATTTTTCTAAACTGAGATGGATTATCATACTCATTATATAGCGCATCAATGATAAAGTCATGTTTCCGCCTCCATAAGCTATAGATAGATATATTTTCAAAACAAAACCGAGGACCATGTGCTTGACCAATCCAACAGTCTCGCTAGTTCGAATCTACCAGGGCTTTTCATAAGTACAAAGTCGTTTTGTTGGAATGAGACGGATTATCATACTCATTCTACAGCACATCAATTATAAAGGGATGTTTCCACGTCCATAGTGGATCACTTTGTGATATTTTATTAGGCTTAACTTCTCTTCTGCCAACATCAATTTTAAATTTCCATCCCAATCAACCAAAATGTCAAAAAAGATCTTTTGTATATTCCAAACAATTTTCCCCTTAGGAAATAATTTATGTCTTATTTCTGGCCATAACACTTTTATCTCCGAGCGTTGTAGAAGATCTTGGGAATATTGTGATGCTAGATCTTCTCGCATCTCACAAAAAAATGTTTGTAAAAAGAACGCTTCTTTTTTAAGCCCAGTGGGCAAGTGATTTTGAAGACATTTTGTAAATCTTTCTTTCCTTCAGTACACTTGCCATAATATTTTTAATATGCTATCCACATATAAAAAGCAATATATAAGTATAGATATACATTGATTTGAACTAGCAACCAAAGAACAATCAAAAGAACAGTACGGATTTAGAATATTAGTGTAACATGTAATGGTCTAGTAACTTGTGTGTAGCGGAAAATAGCATAGACATAGTGAGCATTTCATTAGAATAGATTTCTAATGAGCATAGCAAGAGTGCTTGGATGGAGAGAGCAACAAAAAGCATAACACCTAGTTAGATAGGCATGAACACTACTTCAAAAAGAGAGAATAGATTTCTAATGAGCATAGCAAGATTGCTTGGATGGAGAGAGCAACAAAAATCATAACACCTAGTTAGATAGGCATGAACACTACTTCAAAAAGAGAGAGAAATTAAGCTATTGACAACAGTTGAGGACCGGATTTTCATGGAGCCGGTCCCCCCTCCAAAAGGCTTTGTATTATAGGTTTCCCCCATCAAGGGAGACATTTTACAATACAATACTTTGTGTTCCTTCAATAACTTGCTGGTGCAATGAAGATGGAAGCTTCAAGCACCAAGCTTACACTTATAAAACACAACATCAGTTCCCTCACGGTCTCAGACCCAAGACCTCACACACCTTCGAAGATGGTGAGAGCTAGCGGGTATGAGAGTAGATCGAGAGGAAAAAGGAGTATTCTTACGAGAAAGAAGTATGTCTCCTCACATAATCACTCATAATAGCTTAGCATAGCTTAGTAATTAGCATAGTAGAGGAGACGAGCATGCATTGGAGCTTGGTTCTTGGTTGGATTTGCATCACAAATCCAAGAGTTGTTGGTGTAGGCCTCCCTTCTCACAAGCTTGGAGTAGATGATGAGCTTTCCATTAAAGCTTGAGAAGGATATCGATAGTCTTCTTTACTCCACACACGAGATTGTGTGAGTGTGTGTGTGTGTGATAATGCCTTGCCAAAATCAGTCCCCCTCTCTCTCTGGGTCGACCCCTCTTGCTTTTTACTCATGTTGGCATCCCATTGGACCCTGCAAAGCTTAGCCAATGATAATTAAGAAGCATAAGTGATAGCCTTGTGACATGTGTCCCCCTTTCCCCTTTTGTGAGAGCTTTAGGTATTCAATTAATGAAATTAAACACTCATTGGACCCCTTAGTCTTTTAGTCAATAGGAATCAGGCAAGCCATTGGGCTGTTGAATGCTCATTGGACCCCTTGGGAGACTGTCCAATAGTCTTCTAGAGAGCTTAATTTCTATTGGTTCTTTTATCAAGTGTTTTTAAATGAATTAAACTAAATGTACTCTAGCCTAAATCTCATTGGTCCACCTCTATGGCCATCCAATAGGATTTGAATGCACCTTGGGGGTAACTGGGCTAGGGAGCTGACATGTGTCCCCTATTCCCTTTGTGTAAAGGGAGCCTGCTAGACTGTGTGTGTGTGTCTCATCCCCTACTAAAAGGGCTCGCACCCTCCAAGATAGGGATGTGGGAAGACTTTTGAGTCTTCCCACCACAAGCATCCAATATTTCTTAGGTTTTGCCCATTGGACCTTACTTTTGAAGTTTGGAACCTTAGCACTTTGGAAGGTTTAATGGGTTGAACCTTGGGGTCTTTGAAGCCCATTGTTGCACATTGCTCTTTTGCAGATGGCCCCCCCTTTGGATCCCTATTTTCCCTCCTTTGGACCCCTACTGTGACCGGTCTGCCAGCTTAACCAATATTCTAGCTTTTTCTCCCATTGTACTTCCCCATATTAAATGATAAGTTTAACATGTGAAAATCATTTAAGAGAATTAGATATTAGTTATTATGACATCAGCATCTTTAGCAATCAAAATATTAGCATCTTTAACACAAAGCCATTTATGCCAAAAAGGCCATGCATTGGCTCTCCATGCATGATAGAGCCACATTACATGGCTTTGCATAGACACGTAAACGCAAAATGAGCGAGAAACACATGAAACAAAGTACAAATCAAGTGTATTTTGACCCATGTCTTCCAAGGCATATGTTAGGAACAATGGTAAAGTTTCGGCCCCAAATATGTATAATTTCCATAGGCACAGAGACTCTCATTTCTACTATTATCACGGGGGGAGAGAGAGAGAGAGAGAGAGAGAGAGAGAGAGCTTCATCTAAAAAGTTACACAGGGTCGAGAGGAAGCGATTTACGGCTTTAAGTGATTATGAAGGGTGCATGTAATTGTGGGCGTCCATTGCTGCATCAAGGGAGATAGCACTTTTAAAAGAGACCGAATTCGTGCAGGATACATGATTAAGCACAAGCGGAGATGGGCAGCTCACACGGCCTTAAGGGGGAATGCGTGGGTTTAATACCTGTGCGGGACACACAGAGGATGCTATGATTTTTCTGCGGGCAGCCTGTAGATCCACGTGGATAGATGAGGGCCATAGATCCCCTCATCTTGTCCCATGTTACTTATGGACGTGGGAGAGAGTGCTAGGAAGCATTATTCGCAAGTGCGCTCTCAATTTGAACTAGGGATTCGTAAGCGCTAGAGGAACATGCCAAAAGGTACATAGTTGTGTTTTACGTCAAGATTTTAGACCTAGCCAAAGGCATTGAACTTTGTGCATATGATATCCGACCCTATATCTGGATTTACCATCATGTCCAGCATGTAAAGAGATCCAATTTAGCCTAGTAGACCTCAGCTAGAGTTATCCCATTCTTATCAATTTTAGGCAAAAAAACCCTAAACATGGTAAATCTAGAGATATGTGTACACCTTGATAGCTATGAGAGGTATGTACTTAACTGTCTGAGGATGCATGGGAATGTCGGAAACCATCAGCAGATCATGAAACGAACACATAGATGAGGCATAGGACAGGTTGAGACCCAAACAAACGAGTTCAGTCCATGCCACCAAATTTTTATTGTTTAGGTTCCACCAGCTTGGTTATGATGTTTTCAATCGACGTATCAAGTCTCACTTGATTTGGATAATATTTGACCAACAAACAATCATTTTCTCTATTTTAGTGACTGAAAACCCTAAATTAATGAGCCTGATTAGTGCTCCATTTTCCACCAAACTTGATACACAAGCTCTAAACACCATTTAGAAAATAGCCATCTATTCAAATGTCAAAAATAAATACCACACTACTAGAACGAGACCAATGGCATAATTTTTTGTACAATGGCATACCAACAACCCACCACAATATTTCTGGCAAAATAATGGATTTCGCGATAAATCCAATAAAATCATTATTGGATGGCACAAAAGCTTCCCCACTCTTTAATGGTTTGTACCCATAAAGGAGCAAATGTCAAAAGAGAACAACAAATCAGTGCAAGGTACCAAAATAGATAGTTTCCAAAAGCAGAGGGTAATTTCTAATTCAAAGTAATTTCTGAGATCCTGGGCAAAGTTATGCTGGGTTCAGACGAGCCGACAATAGAGAGAGAGAGAGAGGGGTGTGTCCAATAGTACGGTCCCCCAATTGGACGGGCGTGATCAGAAGAGAGACAATCCAATTGGGGAACCGTACTACTGGACTCATCCAAGTATGATTAGGTTTTTTGAACTTCCTCAACAATTCAGGAAAACCACTATCTACTATTACAGTTAGTCATGATGGTCATTCATATGTATTATGATAATTTATCTGCAGTGTCTCAACGCATTCTACAATTGTGCTCCTTTGCATTGTTTTGATTGTCATATGTAGACTGTTTTTAGTGAGACATATGGAATCCCACTTTTGAAATATCCTCATGGAGAGGTCTGATCCATACTTCTGTACCAATCTGTGTCTGACATAAGATTAATGTGTGGAAAAATTATGCAACTGAACACATTGCCTCTGGGGTACCATCGGGGGTGAGACATCCCGCTACTTATAACATATTCTTTGCCTCCGGCTTGTGTGAATAAATGGGCGGAGTCAAGAACCATAGAAGTCAGATCCCAGTCTCGTTTGAACCCAGCCTTATATTCAATACTTTGTAAATTCTGCCACTGTTCCAAAGTTGCTGGCCCACACCTTAGTCCATTACCTAAAAATAAATCCATCCAAATTCAAATTGAAAGAACACTTGCTAGGGGAAGCAATTTTGCTGCACTACTGCTAATGCTGGCCATCACTGCCCGGCTCATCAAGTAAAACCCACATTCCACACCATATGGAAATGCCTCACAAAGCAAGCCCGAGGATGACAAGCATAATATACTGCTGCTTTCATAAGCACAACAAGATTTGGCCAATTGAACACCCTAGCACATAGCACCAACAGTTTCCTGTACTGTAATTAAGTTATGCAACTGGAAGCTGAATGCAGCTCAACAAAAACAAACATTGGTTGTAACTAGAGCATTTCATTTTTTTTACTTTTTTTTTGTACCATCAGCACCAGGGAAAGACAGCTGGGAGAACTTTACACATGTATGCATATTTACAACCGGACACATATGGAGAAACTGTTAACACCCCTCGAGCCCAGGCCATAAGCCTCGAACCCTCAATCCTGGGGTTACATCAACCAACTGCACTATGCTCTTTGGGTAGAGCATCTCACCTCAATTGCAATAAAGCAACAGCACTATACAATCATTATGTATAACAGTTTCCGACAGAATATAATTAAATTAGAAATCGCCCACCACCGGCACATTGACATGTAGCCACAACAAAAACTCAAATCAACAACTTAAACATTCGAACTCAATAATAGCCAGAAATAAATTCACATTTGATGTGCATTGCCAGAGCAACAGCAAAAAGGATGCAGCAGCTTTTGGTTGAAATTAACAAGAGATAATAGCCATAATTTGATACATTGAGATGAAACACCTAGTATAACATGCACACATATGAAATACCCTTAAATCAAAACAGGAAGAAAATAAAGTAGAGATGACCTACTCATACAATCAGCACCACATCAAGTGCTGTGCTTATAATACAAGCTCTATCCACCATATAGTGTAAACTTGTAGTAGCTGCGCACACACATCTTGAACACCTCTTCCACAACCGGCTCAAGTAGGACCATCAAAAAGATCAATCACATGATTTTCCAAATCATCTGGAGAATATCTCAAATATTTATCAGGCTGTCTGCCTGCCTCTAGGTAGTTCCCATAGCGCCCAACAAACATCCGGTACGCCGGAATCAGCTTCTCCGCAATGGCTATCCGTAGCTCTTCCCGTAGTTGAGGATCGGGCACGATGAAGGATGACTGTGCAGCACAAGCCTCTTCAAAGGCATTATTGAAGTTTTTGAACCTGTCCTTGATAGCAACTCTTGAAACCCCAGTAGACAATCTCCCATTGGAAGCAAGTCCTTCATCTCTTAAACATGCAAAGACGGTCTTCCATGCTGTTCTCACATAGTTTGCTGCGTAAACACGCACTTGGCCAGTATGCTTACGCAACCATCCATCACCTAATAAGACGGACAACTCCGATTGTTTCACCTTCTGAACAATATAATGCACATTGTTCATAAGAAATAAAAGAGCCATGGACTGATCCATGTACTGCTTAGACTTTGCTTCCAAATTCCCTTCCAAATAGACAATTAACCACATTATCTGAACAGCTAGAGGGGAAAGCCGTTCAGCCTCTCGGCTCCGATTCTCCACAAGCGTGTCTGAAAGACCAAAAGTTTCCACACCCAGCGACTTGGGCACTTCTCTTCTCTTGTTTTTCAAAAGATGCTCTAGAGTGTTTGTGTAATCGACCAAAAACTTGATGTAATTCATTACATACCGTGTCAAAGGATGAAAGGCCCCACCTACGACGGGGATTTTGGATGCATCTCTTTGGATAGCCATCTCAAATTCCTGCAGTGTTCCGAGTGCAGCTTCCCCAAGCTGTGCAAGGACTGCCCTAACCTCTGCCCTAGTACTTTCGCATATATCATCACAAAACACCATATTGATGTCACCCAAGAGCTCTTTGATTATTTCATACATGTCAAGAATCCTGAAAAGCTTCTCGGGAGTGCGCCGGATAGCTGCAACAGCTTTCCCAAAAGCCAAGTACTGCATCAGGGCACCAGAAGCTAGCTCTAGAAAAGAGTTCTCCCTTTGGGGGCTCATCCCAACAAACACATTGTCACACAGCTTCTTCTCTGCTGAAAACACCACCTTTACTGCCACTTTCAGTGCCTGTATCCATTTCTTTATTTTTACCTCAAGCGCCTCCCAACTCATTTTCTGAATCGCTTCAGGATTAACCTTCTCTAGTCCTAGTCTATACAAGCTCTGCTCAAGGACGCTCTTGCGCACACTCATATAAACCTGGCTGCAATCTCTACTGTAGCCTGCTCTAGCCATGCGCTGAGCAATCACATTCAAGTCTTTCACTCTATCTGGAGAAATTGGATCAAACACTGCAGTGAATTCAGTAACGGGATGTGCTACTGGGATGTCTTCATTATCATCATCGTCATCTGATGAATCAGAGACAGCTCCTGCTCGACCGTGTTCACCTCCATGGTTTGAGGGCACAGGAGGCTCACTTGCACAAGATAAGAGCCAATCTACATCGACGGCCTCACTATTAGTGACAAGTAAATGGTTGAACTCATCTTTTAACCGCCCAGCAGCAATTTCAAGCACGCGATGTGCGCGATCGAGCATGGCTTTTTCATTCCAAGGCCCAGAAAGAGGAACCATCAAACTTAGTACCTCATCCACTGCCTTAATGTAATTAAGTGCATCCTGTGGTGGACTATCCCAAATCATAGTGGCATCGGAGGTTCGCCTCCTTATGACTTCTTCTGCAAAATTCAAGCGTTCCCCCATTTTCTGTATGATGGCAGATACAGCTGATGGAGAAGGGCCTCTGGCTTCTGGAGCAAAGTCATTCATGTTGGAAAAGCGGTCGTCAAAATTGGAGAAGATCCTTAGCATGTCCTCTGTCATATGCTCATTTTTGCCCAGGGTCCTCACAATGTGCTGAGCAGTGGCAAGAACGCGTTGGTCGCCATCATTGTTGGCCATAAAAATGAGGGTAGCTCATAAGTGAAGCAGGAAAATTTGGGTGCTGACAGGCAAGCTACTGGCGATGTACCTGAAAAGGTTGCAAAAAAAGCAGGCAATGTTCATGAGCTACTTAATGCAGAGCTGAATTTTGGACAAACGATAGCCGTGATGCTAAATTTTGGTAAGGAAAAACACTCAGGAAACCAGTATGGAGGACTCTTACACAGAGAAGTCTGCCAGCGATTGCAAACAACCATCAAGGACCGTTATCGACCATGGAAGCTCTGATGAAAAGCTTAAAACGACTGAACAATTGAGAAAGACAACAGATCTTGCTCGCGGAGAGGAAAACAAGCTGCTGAAGACGACTTTGCTGCAGAGGAGAAGGCGAGCTGCAATGTAGAGCTCACATGTCTTTGATGTCAACAACTGCTCGAAAACTCATTTCAGCAAAATGCAGATCTCTAGTGCAGACACCAAAACCCTAACACACTTGCACGCATAGATCCAGTATGTCTGAGAGCGTATTCTCTTTGTCTTTAGTACCTCTCATCTTCCATCACCAACATCCCCCACAACTTTATCTATTTTGATGCGCCCTGGATTCGAACCCATACCGTGATACAGAAAACGCTTGAAACCAATGCCTCTCATCTTTGTCTTTAGGCTGTTATAAGGGAAGTATGTGCCACTTCCCCCAACTTGCCATCCCGTTTTCATGCGATTACTTGCGTCCCTTGTATTCGGCACTTTCTTATGATATTGATCATTCGTTCGCGTCCCTCACTCTCGTGTCCCTCTTGCGTTCAGTTTTCAAGTTGCGTTCTTGTATGTGCGTTTGCTTGCCTGCAGGTCTCGTTTCCATCGAAGGTGAGCCGGCGCGGCCCCTTTTTCGCGACGCCCCGAACGAAGGCGTCACACTTGGTATCAAAGCTTCGGCTCGAGTCCCCGCCGACCCGACGTCGGCCCGTGGCCCATGGTTGTCACCACGTTTTCGGCCCGTCTGCCTCGTTTTTCCACGTTTTCTCCGCTTTCTCGGCCCGTGTTGCCCCGTTTCACCACGTCCCTTGCGTGATTGCCCCGTTCCTTACGTTTTCTCCACGTTCCCCACAGTATTTCACCGTTTTGCTTCGTTTGACCCGCGTTTCGTCCCGTTTTCACCGCGTTCTCCGCATTCTTGGCTCGTTTTGCCCCGTTTTGACGCGTTTCTCCACGTTCCCCATCGTTTTTCAACGTTTTATCTCGTTTTGCCCCGTTTTACACCGTTTGGGACCAGTTTTCATCGTTTTTGAGCCGTTTTTCACGGTTTTCGTCGTTTTGGACCCTGTTTTGCGTTGTTTCATAGTTTTTCAACGTTTTCAAGCCATTTCTCGCAGTTTTTCAGTTTTCAACATTTTTTCTCGCAGTTTTTCAGTTTTCGACATTTTTGAGTTTTTTTTTTCGGCTTCGGCCACAAAAGTACAGAAATGGCTGGAGATCAAGAATATGATGACGGATACAGAACCGAGCCTGATCTGAATAAGAAGGAGAAGAAGAAGAAGAAAACGAAAACACGACAAGATGCCCAAGACACAATAGAAAGAAGACTGGAGGCCCGCATCATGGCCTCCGTGGAACAACAGATCAACTTAATGTCGGCCAACCTGGGCGAATTGTTTCAAACACAGCTAGGTCAACGATACGAAGACCGACCTGGCCCCAGCAATGTCAACACGCGGCGTAACACACAAAGACGACCGCGACCCGAAGACGAAGATTATCAGGATGATCAAAGTCAAAGACGCTACTACAGCCCTGACAGACATCTAGAAGACGAAAACAAACTGGGAAAATTCAAGCCCAATCCTCGAGAGAAATACAAAGGCAACCGCACCTCACTGGAACTCAACAAGTGGTTCAGCGAGGTAGAAGACTACATGCGGTGGAACAACATAGACAGACGCAGATATGTGCAAGTGGCCAAAACCTTTCTGGCCGACGACGCCTATGTATGGTTCCTCACTGAACAGCAATCAAAGCGCTGGGAGGACTGGGAGGACCTACAAAGAGACATGCTCAGCTACTTTGTCCCAGAGAATGAGGGCAACAAAATCAGAGATTCGTGGCGCGATCTACGCCAGGACAGCCACATATCAGAATACATTGTCAAATACCGTCGACTCATGCTCCAACTCCCATTGATGCACACAGCAGACAGGCTACATGGTTTCCTGTACGGCCTTAAGCACTGGGCCCGTCGAGAGGTCGAAAAACAGAATCCCAACACCTGGGAAGTGGCCGCCAATATGGCAGAAAAGCTACGCGACACAAACCCCACACCAGGTTTGCCTCCAAATAACCCTCGCACCAACAATTTTGCCCCCAACCACCGGCCCAACCCACCCGCCGGGCAAGGCCGCGAATTTGTACAGAATAACAGAAACAATGTTCCTCGCCCAACACCACCCAATGCCAACCCTGGATTCGGCCGCGAAAATGCCGCCTTAATCCCCCGCAGCTCTGTTGCGATCAACTCTTACAACACCATGTCCACCAGTTTTGTCCCCCACACTTACCACGGCAATAATAACAATACGCACCACGATCGCGTCTGGTGCAGTGACTGCCGAATTGCTCACGGCCCCAACTACGCTTGTGTGCGCAAGCGCAATTATGCCTCAACATCCTCTAGCAGAGCCAACACCATCCAAATCGAAGAACCACCCTCCCCCCCCCCCCAACGAAGAATAGAAGAAACGGATGACCCTAGTGCTGACCAACAACTTCGGATTGGAGCAGTATCCCTCCACCCTCAATGCATGGCAGCAGCTATCACGGACATTCAGAACTTGTATGTCCAGGCAACAATTGGGACCCAGCAACAATGGATCATGGTAGACTCAGGCGCTACACACAACTTTCTATCCCCGCAGTGCGCCGCTCGCCTGGGCCTACGCCTCACCACCGTCAATGAAACTACAGTTAAGTTTGCCCAAGGAAAGGATAGCAACGTAAAGGCAGCCCGTCAAGTCAGGATCGAGATGGGTGAATTCACATGTCGCCTTGACTTCATAGTGGTCCCAATGGACGACTTTGAGGCAATCATTGGTCTGTCCTTCAACGACAAGTACCTCATTGCACTCCTAGGCATGAAGGTGGATCAATTACTGCTGAATAATCAAGGCAAAGCAGTGACAGTACAAGGCGCCAGACTCACAACGCAGCAGGCATTCACCCGTCAGGCGCATCTACAAACCAAAAACCCCCCCCCCATCAACCGCCAGGACCCTGCGCAGTTAGCAGTGATGAAAGGCAAACAGAAACTCCCAAAATACTCGTCCCCCAAACTCAACCTCATGAGTGCAAAGCAAGCAGAGAGGGCTCTCAAGAAAGGAGCTCAGGTTCACCTCTGCATCATGCAAGCAAAGGAGCAGCCCACAGCAAGGCTCAACTCCATCACCATCGAGCAGGCCAAAGTGGGTGACCCCTCCCTTACCCCCATCCTCCAGAAGTACAAAGATGTCATGCCTCCCGAACTTCCCCCTGGCCTACCCCCTCCCCGTCAAATTCAACATGAAATTGACCTCATCCCAGGAAGCACACCCCCAGCGAAGGCCCCCTACCGCATGAACGACACCGAGCTCAAAGAGCTCAAGAAGCAACTACAAGAATTAGAGGATCAAGGTTTCATCCTACCCAGCAGCTCTCCTTTCGGGGCCCCAGTCCTGTTCGTCAAGAAGAAAGACGGCTCGATGCGACTATGCGTGGATTATCTGGCCCCTAATAAGATAACTATCAAGAACTGGTACCCAGTCCCCCTAATGGAAGATCTTCTGGACAGACTACAGGGTGCCCAATATTTCACGTGCATCGACCTCCGCTCAGGCTATCACCAAGTCCGAATCGCCTCTAAGGACATCCCGAAGACGGCATTCCGCACACGCTACGGCTCCTGGGAATGGATGGTCCTGGGGTTCGGTCTCACCAGCGGTCCGGGCACTTTCTGCAGAATAATCCATGACAGTTTCCGGGACATGATCGATGACTTCCTCATTACTTACATTGACGATCTACTCATCTACAGCAAGACTCTAGAAGAGCACCAGAAGCATGTCGCCGCAGTACTCCAGCGCCTCCGCGAACACCAACTTTATGCCAAGCTGGAGAAGTGTGAGTTTACTGTCCAGAAAATCGAGTTCCTTGGCTTCATCGTCACATCAGAAGGTATTATGGTGGACCCCAAGAAAGTCAACGCCGTCATCAAGTGGGCCCCTCCGACATCAATCAAAGAAGTCTGAGAGTTTGTGGGCTTCTGTCAGTACACACGCCGTTTCATCCGCGACTTCAGCAAGATTGCTGCGCCACTGACAGAGTTAACCAAAGGCCACAAACCCTTTCAGTGGACCTCTAAAGAAGAAGAAGCCTTTGAGAACCTGAAGATCGCCATGTGTAGTACCCCTGTCCTCCGACTGCCCGACTTCACCAAACCATTTGAAGTGCATACAGACGCCTCCGATGGTGCCATTGGTGGAGTCCTCATGCAAGAGCATTAGCCCATCGCCTACGAATCTCACAAGTTCACAGATGTAGAAACAAGATGGACTACACATGAGAGGGAAATGCTCGCTGCCGTCCACTGCCTCCGAAAGTGGCGACAGTATGTCCAAGACAAGCACACAAAGGTCTACACAGATAATATCTCCCTCAAGTACTTCCAGAAACAGCCCAAAATCACCCCCAAGCAAGCTAGGTGGCAAGACACACTGGCAGAATACGACATCGACATCATTCACAAACCAAGAACCACAAATGTCATGCCAGATGCCCTCAGTTGGATGCCCACCCTCACCACCATCTCCACAGCAACCAGCACCCTATGCCAACGCATCCTCGACGCTCAAAAATCTGATCCTGTTGTCCTCCGCATGCTCAATGACCACATCTCTGGGAAAGCGGCAGTGGGTCTCTTTGAAGTCAAAGATAACCTCTTCTACGCGCATGGAAAAATCTACATCCCCAATGATCCAGAGCTAAAGAAAGACCTCATGTGGGAGGCTCATGACTGCAAGCTAGCTGGACATGGGGGCCATAAGAGATCTTATGACAAACTCCATCAACACTACATGTGGCCAAAAATGAAGGACGACGTAATCAACTACGTGCGCACCTGCCCAACCTGTCAACTGGTCAAAGCTCAAAGAGTCAAGCCTGCTGGCCTCCTCCACCCCATGCCAACACCCTCCCGGCCTTGGGACATGGTAAGTATGGACTTCATCGTCGACCTCCCCCCCTCCCACGGCCACACTACCATCATGGTGGTCGTCGACTACTTCACCAAGCAAGCCCACTTTATACCTGCAAAGCCTCCCGTCACCGCCTACCAGGTCGCCAAACACTTCTTCGCCAAAGTCTTCAAATACCACGTCCTCCCCTTAGCCATAGTTTCTGATCGCGACACCCGCTTCCTCAGCGACCTCTGGCGCGAGCTCTTCAAGCTGCTAGGCACCCAGCTCCGCTTCTCCTCCGCCTACCACCCAGAAACCGATGGCCAAACTGAAAGAGTCAACCAAGGCATAGAAGACTACATCCGCAGCTACGTCAAGGCAGATCAGAAGGATTGGTCCGAATACATGGACGTCCTGGAATTCCACTACAACAACTCCATCCATAGCAACACTGGCTACACCCCCTTCGAGCTCTCCACAGGTAAAGAAGTCATCACACCTCTTGCACTGGCAACCGGCGATGTGCATGCCCAGGATCTGGAATGTGAAGAGTTTCTTCAACAATGGCAAACCCGCATGCAAAGGGCAAAGAAGAGTCTCGAGCAAAGCAAGGTACGCATCGCCAAATACACCAACCAAAAGCGAAGGCCTGCCGAACTCTTCCAAGAAGGTGACTTAGTCCTTGTCAGCTCCCAGAATATCACCCTCCCTCCAGGCCTCTCCCCGAAGTTCAACCACCGCTACTATGGGCCATACAAAGTGCTCAAGTCCTACAACGACATCACCTACAAGCTGGATCTCCCATCCCACATCAACATCCACAACGCCTTCCATGTAAGTCTACTCAAAAGGTTCATGCCGGATAACACCTATGGTAGAAGCCTCCCCGAATATGTAAAGGATGGCCCGCCACATGAGCCGGAGGCCATCCTAAAGTCGCGTTTTGGGCGCCGGGGACAACTTTTCTATGTCATATGGCGCAATCGCCCCATGACAGAATGCACTTGGGTACGTGAAGAAATCATACTTCGACTCGGAAGACCCCTTGTGCTGCACTTCTACAACATGCCAACTGAAGAGGAGGACAACACACTACATGACAACAACATAGAGTAGTCCTCCCCCCCACTTGTAACTAGCATCACCCTAGGTAGCTAGACATTTTTGGCAACACTTCACTCCCCCCCTTGTAAATATCCACCCCAAAACCTCGGCATCAACTTTTGTATCGGCACTTCTCAAAACCCCGGCTTGACGTGGGCGTCAAGCTCTCTCAACCCGGGGGTGTATATAAGGGAAGTATGTGCCACTTCTCCCAACTTGCCAGCCCCGTTTTCATGCGATTACTTGCGTCCCTTGTATTCGGCACTTTCTTATTATATTGATCATTCGTTCGCGTCCCTCGCTCTCGTGTCCCTCGTGCGTTCAGTTTTCAAGTTGCGTTCTTGTATGTGCGTTTGCTTGCCTGCAGGTCCCGTTTGCATCGCAGGTGAGCCGGCGCTGCCCCTTTTCCGCGACGCCCCGAACGAGGGCGTCACAGCTGTTTTCAGACTGAACCGGCGGAAGAAACAAGCTTTCGCAAATCTGCCGCCACCTAGTGTGAACAGTGTGGAGGAGGAACAATAAAAAGGCGAAGGGGGCTGAGAGAGGCCATCAACTCTTCCGGGGGGGGGGGGGGGGCGGAAGAAAAATGCAGGGCCCGGCGGAAGAATGCCTCAACTCCAACCAATCAATTTTTGTCATGGAGCATTGACGCCCCTTTGCATTTCTCTTCCGCCACCTAGTGTGAACCCAACCTTAGTCTTCCATCACCAACACCCCCCCCCCCCCCCCCCCTTTGCGCCCACGATTCGAACCCATACCATGATACCAAAAACACTTGAAACCAATGAATTCTCGCAAGGGCCTGTGAGATGAGAGAGAGAGAGAGAGAGAGAGAGAGAGAGAGAGAGAAGAGAAGTTTTGAAACCAATGAATTCTCAAGAGGGCATGTGTGTGTGTGAGAGAGAGAGAAGTTTATAACGTCGTAGTAACAATCATAAGAGAAGAGAGAGAGGGAGAGAGAGAGATGGTGCACATATGCGGCGTTCATGTTCACTATTGATTGGTGATGGCCGGTTGCACTTTTGGACACACACATGCATAGGTGATGGCTAGTGCTCATTCGCTGATCGTCTTGCGGACATTCTGATGACTATTGATTGGTGATAGCCGGTACTCATTCGCCATCACACCATTGGTGATGACCGATGCTCATTCGCTGATAGTCTTGCTAACGTTTTGATGACAATGGTACTGGGGTGGACGGAAGACTCTATTTGCTCCACACCATGATCTATGCAATTTTTGCAAGTCGATTGTGTGCTCAAACTCCTTCCCCAATGATGAACGATTGTGATTTTTTTGGTGTTTTGGGGGGGGGGGGGGGGGGGGGGGGGGGGGGCATTTTGATAGAGTTTGTAGTTATTTGTTCCACTCCTTGACACATTTGCGGTGAGTCTTGTTCTCTTTTTGAATGAATGTAGGAGTTAAATGGACACATGTTTCGATTGTGGTTTTGTTTCGGTTTTTCCCTTTTTTTTTTTGGTTTCGTCTTGCATTTTTGGTGCTCTCGTTCCTTTCTTCGTTTTTTGTTTTGCTTATTGCCTTTTGATATTGTTTTTGTTTGTTCTTCCTCGATTTCATGGTTGCAAAGCGTGCTAATTGGTGGTTTTTTGTTAACTCTATGAGATACACCTCTATTCTAGCTCTCTCCACTTGACATTGTTGAATAAGAAGTCACATCACATTGACACTTTAAGCGATGCCATATACATATCATTGGAGCTCTATAAGACACCCCTTATGTACATTTTCATGCCTTTACTAATCGTTATCATTCAGTGTTGCTCATTGTCTTGAATCGAGTTCTCTCTCTCTCTCTCTCTCTCTCTCTCCTCCCCCCCCCCCCCCCCCCCCCCCCCCCCCCCCCCCCCCCCCCCCCCCCCCCCAACAAACCACCACAAACAATGGTATAAGAGCAAGATTTATGATCCTTATATTAATTTAAACCCTATTATTATTTAGAGAAAATTACCAAATCACCCCTCTCATTTGTGGAAATTTTCAATATATCCCTCAAATTTCAAAAATTTCCAAAATACCCTTTATTAATTTTCGTTGGATTTTTCAACATTTTCTAATTTTTATTCTTGTTTGACAATTGAGATCCGTTTTTGAGTGCTTAGCATGTAATTTATCGTAAATTATCTCGCAAAAAAAAGGCAATTATGTCTAAAAATAATAAAGCAATTCATCTCCAAACCAACTCAAATCTTAGTTTTAGCGTCTTGTATGGTAGACAATCACTCTTCTTATGAAAAGCTACAAACTTTTTTGTTTTTGGAGAGATTTACTCTCACAACGAGGGGTATTTCGAGAATTTTGGAAAAATTGAAGGGCATTTTGGATATTTATGACAAATTATGGGGGGTACTTTGGGAATTTTCACAAATTTAAGGGGTATTTTGGTAATTTTTCCTATTATTTACAAAATTTTCATGATTTAGAATCCTGCTGGATTAGAAAGTTATCATATCTATCTACATGGCCAAACTTACAGGATTCTCCATCTAAAATGGACTCTGGCTAGATTCCCAATGGCTCAAGCTTGAGTGCTTAAATCATTTTTTTTAACATTTTGACCATAGGAGAGTGTTATTAGACCTTAGGGCGACCTATTTATGTGTTGAGATGTCGAGCTCTACACCTTGAGCTGGCATCCACTACGGGTCTTGGCCGCTTACGGCATTTACTCACCGGCGCGTTAGGTGATCGACACGGAGGATCTCTGCCAGTGATTCTACAGCTGGACTACACTTATAGTGCCAGTCTAGTACACTTCTAGCGAGTTCACACTTAGTGACCGCATGTACATATGTGCTACTTTTCAGCTTTAGCACTTAGTCATTTTGTACTCTCTTTTCTGAGAAGAAGAAGAAGAAGCTTTCCATCTCTGTGTGCTTTGTGCTTGTCTTGTGTAGCTCTCTTGCATCCTCATTCTTTACATTATGTAGTTCTTACAGTTTTTTTGACCTGGTACATGATGGATTGTGATTTTGGTACCTTGTCAGATCGCAACCAAACTTTGTAGATCGCCGATGAGAGACGCACTCTAACTGGAACATTCAAGGGATTAGTTGGCTAAGCATGGGCGCCCAAGTGTGAATGGGGCGAGCTCATATAAAAGTCAACAAAACCTAAAATTCACTCATTCTCTCATTTGTGCAATTGAAGAGTACTCTTGCTCCATCTCAATCTTCTTCTTCATCATCTCCTTGTGTGTGTGTGTGTGTGTGTGCATGAGAGAGAGAGAGAGAGTGCGATCGAGCATTGCGGCGGCACGATGGCAGTGAGGCGGTTGAGCGCGGCGTAGCGGCGTCTCCTTCTTCTTCGTGGTGAGGAATCCTCTACGACAGCAAGTGTAGAGCGGTGAGTGACACACCATCACCATCTTTGAGCTTACTAGTTTAGGCTTGTTGTGTGCTTTGAGCCATTTGTGGCTCGCACACAGTGTATCGGCAAGTTCCTTGCATTGACACGTGCGACATACGCGCACATTTTTGGCGCCGTTGCCGGGGAATGCCACACACTAAGCTTGAATGGCACTCTGTGCTTCTTTTGTGGTGCAATTTTAACTGTGGGAAAGGTAGGGAAGGAAAGTGTGTGTGTTGAGAAGAAGGATTTTGTGCTGCTATTGTGTATTTCTTTGTTAATGAAGTTTTGAAAGGTTACTTTGTTTTCTCTGTCATAAGGAATTAGTATTAAGGTTGTTGTGTAATGCAAAGTACAGTAAGTAAGAAGTAGATATGTGAGAGCTAATGAAGTGTGTTAGTGTATAACAGTAAGTGTATTAGTTGTAAGTAGGTAGGTAGAGTGTGTGTGTGCTCGCGCGCAGGCCGCGACGACCTTATCCTTTAGAATTTTATTAAAAATAAAATAAAGGTAGGACCGGGATCGAGAATATCTCCCACACCCAAGCCCAGACCCAAACCCAAGCTCACGCTCAGGCCCAGGCTCAGGCCTCAGTCGTCCTTTAAAATTACGTATTTTAGCTTCACACATAGCTAAAAATCGACTTTTTTGAGGACCAGCAGAGCTTCAGGTGACCGAACGTTGTGCTGTAAAGCACACCACGACCCTCTAAGTGATACGCTCGTTTTGAGCTATCACACACTTTAATCAAAAAAATCGATCATTAAAAAACATAAAAAAACGAGTGAAAACGGACGCCTAAAAAAGTAAGTGGTTAACCTTCGAGGTTATTCATCGACGCTTGTAGGGTGCCAAAGGCACATGCATCTGTGCTCTGGTCGTGTGCTAGAGACGGAGCAACTAGAGAGAATTTTGACTTACGCGAGTTCTCAATATCCACCTACCTTAGGTTCCGAGCCCTCAGCCGGGACCCAAGGTATTACAAACCAAGACCCGAACATAGCGGCTAGTGACTCTTCCTCTGGCTACGACGTCATGGAGGGTTTCCCAATGCCTAATCCCGATAGCTCAAGCCAAGACATGCATGCCATGGGTCCATGGTCCGGGCCAGAGCATGCTTAGCCGCTTGAAGGAAACCTTTAGTGGAGCCACTCGTTCTGAACATGGAGCTAATGATGTAAATGAGGGGGGTGGGGAAGTAAATTCTCCATTCATGACCAACGTAGAGCCTATGCTCTTAGAGAATGTGCACGTGAATACTTCATGCATTGCACCTCCTGACTCTTCAGATTTATTCCTCTCCAAGGTCATATTACCCGATGGTAGAAGCCTTGCCGAAGTGCAAGAGGTTGAGCGATATATCATTGCAGCAAGGGAAAAGGAAGTCGAGAGTTTACGCAAGGCAGAGCAATGAAGAGAGTTAAAAGCAAAAGCCCCTATGTCAATATCCTTGCTAGGCGAGCAATCGAGTGCTCCTGACTTAGCAACCGCTAAGGGCCAACCCTTGGAAATGCAATGTAAGGGCCAACCCCAGAAAAGCAACATTGCATCTAGCTCAAAGGACACCCCTAGCACCTCAATCCTAGATGGAGCGTTCTTAAATGAGAACTAGGAGTACGAACTACAAACGGAAACTCTAACCGACCTATACACAGGTCACACCTATCATGTGGGTTGGTTAGATGTCCTACAATCCACATTGGGTGCTACTAGTGTGGAGGATCAACAACAAAGAGTTTGTGAGGCCATCCATAGGGTGATTGAGTTAGAGAGACAGAACAAGGAGATTAAAATGCCTTCAATGGGTCTCATGATTCTTGGATACAAGGAAGGCTAAACAACCGACCTTATCGCAAATGGAGACTCCCTCGGTAAGTCCGATGGATCCTCCATATGTTGTTTCGCCAAGGATCTCAGTGCAATCTGAGCCCACAAGTGATAGCTTTACCTTTCCAGGTCTAGCTCATCTTTACCTTGATGACACCACGGCTACCATGCCTACCCCGATGATGGGCATGCCGCGAAACACGCCATGGACCTCATTTGTTAGTAAAGCATTGCTACATGGTAGCTCAATGCCTGCAACAGTACCTACAAGTGTATGCCAATCGTATACACCCATGGGTCCTCGTACTCATGTAGTCCCTAGCCCTCCCATTGTTTCAACCACCTATGCTCCACAACCACAACACCCAAGTTCTTATTTCATGGGACTATACCGGCTAGCATTAGCATGTCACATCCGACGTCTGCTATGCCTAGGGCCACACATATGAACTATGGACCACCACATGGCACAACATCGTACCCAACGTGAAACCCAAGGGCTTCCTATGCGCCAAGCCCAATGCCAATACCTACTCCACATGTAGTCTCTGGAGCACCTTCACCCACGGTGCTTGCTCACTTAGGTGACTTGGCAACATTTTCTCAAGCTATTGGTCAATCTATTGCTGAGAATATGCGTAACACGCCTGATAGAGAGCCTAGAAGTAAGGTAGTACAAATAGCCAAGCTCACACAAAAATTTAGTGGGGACGGGGATGTGAGAAAGCATATCGAAGTGTTTGAACAAATATGTGATTCTCCAGGACAACACAATGACCTGCATAAGAGTAATGCTTTAAGCCTAACCTTAAGTGGAAAGGCAGGGGATTGGTATAGAACCCTAAGGGTGGAAGAAAAAACTATTTACCCTACTCTTAGGAGAATGTTCTTAAACGAATACATACGAGAGGGAATACTTTGGGGTGTGGCCTCTCAGCTCCAGAAAGCCCAACGAGAGGAAGGAGAGTCGGTGAGAGACTTTATTAGTCGCTTGAAGCATTTGAATTCTCGTTGTAATCCAAATGAACGCTTCAATAATAATAATTGCTTGATAGATTCATTAGGGGATTACGACATGAGGATATCTACAATGGCCTAGTCATTAGAGGTATCACCACTTGGGAAGCAGTCATCACCAATGCGATCCAATTGGAGGATAATTTAATGATTCAAGGAGAAAGAGTGTCTGTTGAGCCTAAATCTATTAGCTCCCAAGCATCATGGCATCAACCAATGACCCTAAAGCCTATTGGTAAAGAGCCAAAGATATCTAAGATGACTTTAGCAGATCTCACCAAGGCTATTCAAGAGAGTATTAGAGACAATCGTGCTCCGCAAAACAATCATATGTATCCAAGAAGGGAGCAACAACGGTGCTTAGTATGCTATGGACCGCATAGTACCAGTGAATGCCCTACTTTTAGAGTAAAATTCAACGGGAATTGCAATGCCTGTGGAAGGTATGGTCATCAAGCTAAGGATTGCATAGTATTTAAGTGTGCGATGGCCAATAGACCAACCTTAGCATGGACAAACACACCTCGAGTGCCTGCATTGATGCCGGCCCCACCTCTTGAACAAACAGCACAACACATGGTCCCTAGGACCCAAAATGTTATTCAAACAACACCCTTACCACCTCCAGTGCTAGGATCGCAACCACCACATCTGAGGATCATTCTGTGAATCAAGTGGGTTGTGAGTCATCTATTGCTTGTTTGGAAGGTTGTGAGGAAGATATGGACTCTAATAATGCCTATGGGAAGGATGTGCTTGAAGAAAGTCCACAATACTACATGGAGGACTATTGGGGACAAGTCAAACATGTATATCAAGTAGTTGCTCTTGTGGCAAGAGGCCAAAATATCAATTACACTGCTAAGAGACCACCTCTTCAATGCTATGAGTGTGGAGGTCCACATCGTGTAGCCGAGTGTCCTATTAGGCTACAAAAGAACGCCACACTAATGCAAACCAATCAAGCAAGCACGTCTACAATGTCGATACTCATGTGTAATCGATGCAGCATAGATCATTTGATTGCCCAATGTCCAAATAATTCAAATGCACCGAAGATCACGCCATTGAACTTGATTGAGGTTACCGAGGAGTTATCACAAAGTACACTTGTGGTACCAGTAAACGTACTCACATGATCGATGCTCGAAAAACAAAATTATATTCTTGAGGAAAGAGCCACGGCATCAATTGCCCAATCTCAAAAAAAGAAGAAAACACGAAGGAAGAGATCGCAAAAACCAGCGAAGTCTGACCCCGGTTCAAAGATCAACATAGGGACTGGTGATGACCCCGTATATATGAATGACGCTAAAGAGGATTCTGATTCAGGTGAAACCATGGAGACCAAAACGACCACTAAGATATAAACCAACAAGGAAGATCTTCATGAGCCACAATGGCCAGGATCCAAGAAGAAGATATGAACGTATCCAAACCCTACAGAGGAGATGGATCGAGTCAAGCAATTAAGGAGTTTGGTAGAAGATACCCAAAGGGATCTAGAATCAGCACCTAGGCAGATCCAGATTACAGACACCATGTTCCCTACGCAACAACAACCTCACCAAGTCCATAGACCCTTAGCCATACCTAGTGTCATCCAAGAAGAACGTGACTTAAACTCATGGAAAAGTGGGCGTACTCACTTCTTGATGGAAAGAATGTTTACAGAGGGACTACTTGATCCTATCGAAGAAATGGAGATCCCATCTTCCCCACGTCAAGGGACTGAAGCCCAAAAGGTGTCGTTAAACATTGCCAAATTGATGGATTTCATGTCTTTAGAAGTTAGAACCACCATCATGTCCAAACTATATAAAGACCCTGAGCTAGTCTTAGCTCTTCGAGCCTTCCTCAATGGAGAATTAAAGTTTGGGCTACCACAATTTGCACAAATGGATGGAGCTGGGGAGATGCCAATAGAGGAGGAACACTTCGATCCACAACCCAACTTAGATGAGAACCTTGTTATAGAAATACATGTTAACACGTTGGGACAATACTTTGAGGGTGATGAATCCAATGCGACCTTACCAATCACTACTAAGGGATTAATTGTGAAGGGAATCCTTGATGGTGGCGCTGGAGTTAGCATTGTGACTAAAAATTGCTGGGAAACTATGGGAAGACCTCACCTTGCAACCACAACCATAGTAGTGAAGATGGCCAATGGGTCTATTATTAAACCTACTGGGATGCTAGAAGATCCCAAGATCAAGGTCTTTGGACATAAAATAAGGATTACCTTCATTGTTATGGATTTCTCCAAACACACTATGGCCTCTGAAATGATCTTAGGACGTCCTTCATGAGGGAAGCAGAAATGGTGCATGACTGGTCTAAAAACCATGTCTGCTTGCAGTTCCAAGATTCTGTCATTCGAGTGGATCTTGTGACGGGTCGAGCACATCCTCTAGGAAACAGGTTTATAATTGATCATAGATCTGACACCATAGTCCACTCGGCCCCATTGCAGTATTGTTACACGTGTAAAGCGGACACTGATGTTTGGGTAAGGTTCTCCTTATATGGATGTACTACCTGGGATGACTGAGTCGGACAATGTGGATTGGGTCCACCTAGCAACAACCATAGATACTTGGGGAAATAGGGGGATGACCTAGGTAACACCTAAGGGGGATGAAATGCCCGTACCCTTAAATATGCTACAAGCAATGCATATAGCTTCTAACAAGACTCATCATAATATAACGAAGAAAACGTACAAGTGGGTCCCTAAATCTTCTTTAGCGACCATGGTTGATGCTAAAAAATAGAAGCTTTGTAAGAAACGTCCCACTCGCCCCAAGAAATGCAAGGAAACATGGCGTTGGATTCCTAAACGACTATTGGAAGCCCAAGGCTACTATCAAGGAAATGATCAAATATGGGTACCAAAACGTAGATTGTGTTCTTACCTGTCGCCTGACCCCTGTACGCCCAATCGTGTAGCTCGAAAACAAATCGACGATCTTGGAAAGAAAAAAATCATAGAATGCTACACACCCGCTCTAGAGCTAGTTTGGGTACCGAAGAAAGAACAATTTGTTCCACCTAGCTCAGGAAGGGGGGAGCCCCATGAAGCTTCTAGCTCCTTATGTAATGCATCCGTAGAGGTAAAAGCTTCTTCACAGCCTCCACCTACAATAGTGGACCTCCATAAAGCTACAAAGGAATCCACACCTCCCAGTGTTCAAGAATCACCTGATGAACCACTTCAAGTTCGATCTTGGGATAGTACCTTACCACCCTTGCAACTCGATGAGGCACCTAAGGTAATAGAAAACTACTCGCAAAAATCCTCACCTATTACCAACTAGAACAATTGGTTTCAAAGGGTGACGAGCACATTTCAAACAGTATGACCTACCCAAGGAAGGGGGGAGTGTCTGCTGACATCCATCATTCACTTGCTTCCCTCTCAACCTTCCTCCCTGACCTCTCAATCTCCAATCTTAGGGAATGTATATATAAAGCCTTATACTCACGAAAAAGAAAAAAAGTAAAGAGCAAGAGCAATTAGCAAACGAGTATGCACAATAAAAGTCAAAACATTGACCAGACCTACACATTCACATCCGGTGCACTGAAACAGAAACCTATGTCATAAAACACATTTGATCCTCATCACTCAAGTGATGGAGGGTAGGTAGGATAAATACAACAGGAGTGTTTCTGTTTTAGAGTTTAGTGATTAGCAAAGTTCTTTCTTCCCATTGATGTGCCTCATAGAGGTATTCTTTGTGTTTCCTAGTGTGTACAGGAACGTGTTGCTGTGGTTAGGATTTGGACCTTCATGGAATCTTTCTCTCGTTCACACTTCAAATCAAGCGCGACCATCAACACAAACAGGTGTTTCTTGTCCATTAACATTGCCCCTTATCTTTTTGCATCCATGTTTGTCTGCTTTAATTGTGATTGGTAGCATAATATTCAGTGCCTTTGCTTAGTATCAAACATTAAATTCAATGTAATTTTTTGTCATAATCACTTGTCTAGGTTTAAAAATCAAGCAGTCCGACTAAGCTAGTTTGACCAAGCTAGGTGTTAGAGATCTTCTCTTAATACCATGGGGAATGCCTTCCTAATAATCAATGGTTACTTAAGTTCTTAATCCGATTTAGGCAGCATTGTGTGAAATTTACTAGGGCTTTCTAGTGGGCTTAGTCCCTATTGACCTTTAGCTTAAGTATTATAAAGGGAGTTTACTAGTGTGATGAGCTTGGGGAGGGTAACAATGTTATATGACCCCCCAAGTTACAAAATTAAAATGCTAAAAACGAACAAACAAAAAATCAAAGTGTCACAATGTAAAATCTTAAGCTGGAAGAGAAACCTCAACTTGATTTGGTACTCCACTCACATGTATCGCCTATGGTACTAGAGCCCTAGAGGTTCCCAGTGTGGGCGCTTTTCCTTGAAAAGCAAAAAACCCAAGGCATACAAAATAAGCACACACATCAAAATTGAATCATTGTGAAAAGACTTTGGGGGGTCAAAGAAAAGGTAATCAGTCAGGCAATGATTTCATGAGAAATTCCTTTTATCGTAGCTCAACTACAAGGTCTTCTAGGTATAGCCTCTAGTCAGCCCTCGGACATGAGATACTTGGCTCTCGCGATTAAACTTAATTGACCAGAGAAAATTGAGAAGCTTGCCCATGGTATTAATAGTCAATCTTTAGTGCCTTTCGACCTTTGAATTAGCGACCCCGAACTTGTTTAATTTTTTACCTTCCCAACTGTTTATGCATTTGATTATATTGCAATTTAATGTTTATTGCTGACAAATGGTTTATAATTATGCTACTAATCAATTTGTCTGCCTAAAACTTCATATGCTTTTTAATTATATATGAGAATGCAATTACTGTGCCAATGTTGTTTGATTTTGCAGTGACCGAAGAAGGCTAAGGACATTCATCTCAAATGCTCTTCCACCTCAACGAAAAGCTTCAACTCGATAGTTTCCGAGGACGGAATCTACATCAGGAAGGGGGGCATGTTAACCCTCACGCACATTCCTATCACCTACGATGGACGCTGTATTTTTTATTTGGTAGAGTCAGGTACCGGGTTTGTCAATCCAATAGAAAAAGGGTAAGAGTGATCGTCGATGAGAGGCGCACTCTAACTGGAACATTCAAGGGATTAGTTGGCTAAGCATGGGCGCCCAAGTATGAATAGGGCGAGCCCATATAAAAGTCAACTAAACCTAAAATTCACTCGTTTTCTCATTTGTGCAATTAAAGAGTGCTCTTGCTCCATCTCCATCTTCTTCTTCTTCATCTCCTTGTGTGTGTGTGTGTGTGTGCGTGAGAGAGAGAGAGAGAGTGCGATTGAGCATTGCGGTGGCACGACGACAGTGAGGCGGTTGAGCGCGGCGTAGTGGCGTCTCCTTCTTCTTCGTCGGCGAGGAATCCTCCACAACAGCAAGCGTAGAGCAGTGAGTGACACACCATCGCCATCTTTGAGCTTACTAGTTTAGGCTTGTTGTGTGCTTGGAGCCATTTGTGGCTCGCACACAGGGTATCGGCAAGTTCCTTGCATTGACACGTGCAACATACGTGCACATAGACTTGCTCCCTTAGATCTAATATAGCTTCCCTTAAAGTTTCATAGCTATCCGAATCCATTTAGTCATCAAAATGGTGTGATGATCTAGAGCGGCAAGATAGGACATCGACATATTTTTCAATCTAGGAGTGGTGATTGGCGTGTTGAGTTGATGCGTTTGCTTGTTAGGCTTACTTCTTGAGGACTGACTCCCTCAAAGAGTCTCCGTGCCTCATCCAAGTCACTTCCCTAAGTATTGACATGATATGTTAGTGCCAGAAAGCTATGCAATGGACGTTCATTGCGGCAATCTGCCAACAACTAGCTTATACACAAAACCAGATTGCTCAGTACCCTTAACATCCATAATAGAAAATTCTTCCAGAGCTCCGTCCAATAAACACATAAGCTCCGGGTCTACTGCTTTTGAATATTCTACCCTGCACAACTCAGACTACAAACTAGGCTTCCCATATATAACATGCATACTAGCCATACCTGTTGTAGACCGCTCTTCAATTTTCTCGCCCTCATCCAAATATCTATGAACTCTTGTAGCGCGCAAAGTTCAGCATGCATATGGAAAATAGCATCCACTTCCCAATCCATATCATCGGCATAATGAATCCAATCATATGTGACAACAAAAGATTGCAATTCATCCTGCCACCCCTCTAAATAGGCATCATCAAGTTCAAGATCAGTCTACCACATAGTGATTATTGTATCACAAAATCTTGCTAAAGAAGGAGTCTACACATACTCTTGCACATCCAAGCCCTGAAAATCTAGTATACCCAAGCCCTATAATCCTCATGTATATCGACACCTTCCTCATGTATGTCCAAACTCTATAAATCTTCATGCATTTTTGGATCTTGTAAGTCTTCACGTTCAGCTATTTACAACGAATTCACAATTCCAAGCTTTGGAGAGACAAATCTGACTACTTCTTTCTCATCTTTAACCTAAAAACCTATCATTCTCAAGCAAGCACTCATCGACAACAGTTTCAATCTTGCAAACCGTTGCATATGTAGGCACATTTTCACAATTGAATTCATCTTCATACACACTTGAATCCCAATGTTCTTGGATAACAACAGCTTTAAACTTGCTCCAACTATGGATATTTTGATCTTGAAGCTCTTGAACTTGATCTATAAAATTTGGAATCACACACCTATCAAAATTTAGAATCTTTTTCTCTTTTTATACTCCATACAACTCCAACTCCTCTTCATATCTCTCCAAATATCCCGCTAGATCATAGCCATAAAAAACTAAGTGTTTGGCATTTTCAAGAGCTAACTACTACAATATCTCTTGCTTCCAGCTTTCTGGCTCTTCAAATTTCCTTTTTCCCATTGCTAACTCTGATACTTCAAAAAAAGTTTGAGTTATCCTGCTCTTGAAATCCACCCAGCTCACCTTTTGCAGACTGTTGCAATTCCCAATTCTCGGTTTTCAAACCGATGTCCAAAATTTCATTCATTACCTGCACTTGATTTGCATACTACTGCTGCAAAATAACAACCATTATCCCTATCATCCGCTACATCTCATAATCTTGGTCTAATAACATGGTTAATTCCATCTACCCCAGTCAAGCTTGCATTGAGTTCACCAAATATGTCAGAGTGAGCTATTCTCCAGGGTCGATCGGGAAAGCATCAAGCTTTTGGCTATAGAGGAGAAATTAGCGTAGGCTCAAATCAATAGAAATGAGTGAAATTAGGGACAATTTTAGTGTTAATAAGAGTGTATACTGATGATTAGGGATTAATTGTGAGAGATAATTGAATTTACGGCTAATAGCAATAGGAAACAAGAAAATGACACAGATTTTGATGCGCGCAACTCGATTGCATACGCCATCATTGGTATGCACCTCAATCTAAAACCCCTAATTCAAAAATCTCCTACCGGTTGGAAGAAATTTACCATTGCCAAGCTATTAACCACTGCGTCCACTTCTAGTAGTCGTGGGCCGGGCTTGTCGGTCCAATAGAAAAAGGGTAAGAGTGATCGCCGATGAGAGGCGCACTCTAACAGGAACATTCAAGGGTTAGTTGGCTAAGTATGGCCGCCCAAGTGTGAATGGAGCAAGCTCATATAAAAGTCACCTAAACCTAAAAATCATTCATTCTTTCATTTGTACAATTGAAGAGTGCTCTTGCTCCATCTCCATCTTCTTCTTCATCATCTCCTTGTGTGTGTGTGTGTATGCATGAGAGAGAGAGAGAGTGTGTGATCGAGCATTGCGACGACGGCACAACGGCGGTGAAGTGGTTGAGCGCGGCGCAGCGGCGGCTCCTTCTTCTTTGCGGCGAGGAATCCTCCACGAAGGCGAGCGTAGGGCGGTGAGTGACACACCCTTGCTCTTTTGAGTTTGCTAGATAAATCTAATTGTGTGCTAGGAGCCATTTGTAGCTCGCACACAGTGTATCGGCAAGTCCCTTGCATTGACACGTGCGATAGACACGCACATTTTTGGCGCTGCTACCAGGGAATGCCCTGCATTAAGCTCGAGTAGCACTCTATGCTACTTTGTGGTACATTTTGAATTGTAGGAAAGGTAGAGAAGGAAGGTGTGTGTGTTGAGAAGGAGTTTGTTTTGCGACTGTGTATTGTTTTGTTAATAAGGTATTGAAAGGTACTGTGTTTTTTCTGTTCATAAGGTGTTTTCTTTGTGATAAGGTGTTAGGATTAAGGTAGTAGATCCATAATGTTAGCTTTGTGTAAAGCACAGTAAGTAGTTCTGTTAGCTAATGAGTTATTGTAGTAGTGTGTTAGTGTGTAATAGTAGCTTTATTAGTTGTAAGTAGGTAGGTTAGGTGTGTGTGTGCTCGCGCGTACAGCGCGGCCGCGGCGACCTTATCCCAAAAAATATTAAAAATTTAAAAAATAAATAAAAAAAATAAAATTTTAAAGGTAGGACCGAAATCGAGAATATCCCCCAGACCCAAGCCCAAACCCACGTTCAGGCTCAGGCCTCAATCCCCCTTTAAAATTACGTATTTAACCTCACGCGTAGGTAAAAATCGACCTTTTTGAGGACCAACGGAGCTTTCGATAACCGAACGTTGTGCTGTAAAGCACACCACGACCCCTGAGCAATACGCTCCTTTCGAGCTATCACACACTCTAATCCAAAAACCGATCATTAAAAAATATTAAAAAACATAAAAAAACGAGTAAAAACGGACCCTTAAAAAAAGTAAGCGGTTAACCTTTGAGGTTATTCGCCAACGCTTGTAGGGTGCCAAAGGCACATGCATCTGCGCTCTACTTGTGTGCTAGAGGCCGAGCAACTAGAGAGCATTTCAACTTACGCGAGTTCTCAATATCCACCTCCCTTAGGTTCCGAGCCCTTGGCGGCGACCCAAGGTAGTACAAACCAAGACCCAAACATAGTAGCTAGTGACTCTTCCTTTGACTACGACGTCATGGAGGGTTTTCCAATGCCTAATCCCGATAGCTCAAGCCAAGACATGCATGCAATGGGTCCGCGCTCCGGGTCGAGCGTGCTTAGCCGCTTGAAGGAAACCTTTAGTAGAGCCACTTGCTCCGAACATGGAGCTAACGATGTAAATGAGGGGGGTGGGGAAGTAAATTCGCCATTCATGACCAACGTAAACCCTATTCTCTTAGAGAGTGTGCACGTGAATACTCCATTCATTGCACCCCCTGACTCTTTAGAGTTATTTTCCTCCGAGGTTATATTACTTGATGGTAGAAGCCTTGCTGAAGTGCAAGAGGTTGAGCGATATATCATTGCGGCTAAGGAAAAGGAAATTGAGAGCTTACCCAAGGCGGGGAGCAACAAAGAGAGTTAAAAGCGAAAGCCCCTATGTCAATATCTTTGCTAGGAGAGCAATCGAGTGCTCCTGAATTAGCAACCACTAAGGGTCAACCCATAGAGAGCAATATTGCATCTAGCTCAAAGGACACCCCTAGCACCTCAAAGCCTAGATGGAGCGTTCTTAAATGAGAACTGGGAGTACGAACTACAAACGGAAACTCTAACCAACCTATACACAGGTCACACCTATCATATGGGTTGGTTAGATGTTCTACAATCCACAACGGGTGCTATTAGTGTGGAGGATCAACAACAAAGAGTTTGTGAGGTCATCCATTGAGTCATTGAGCTAGAGAGACAGAACAAGGGGATCCACATGCCTTCAACGGGTCTCATGAGATTCTTGGATACAGGGAAGTCTAAACAACCAACCTTATTGCAAATGGAAACTCCTTCGGTAAGTTCGATGGATCCTCCATATGTGGTTTCGCTAGGGGTCTTATTGCAATCTGAGCCCACAATTCATAGCTTTACCTTTCCAAGTCTAGCTCATCTTTCCCTTGATGACACCACAGCCACCATGTCTACCCCAATGATGGGCATGCCAAGAAACACGCCATGGACCTCATTTGTTAGTAAAGCACCGCTACATGGTAGCTCAATGCCTGCAACAGTACCTACAAGTGTGTACCAATCATATACACCCATGGGTCCTCGTACTCATGTAGTCCCTACCCCTCCCATTGTTTCAACTACCTATGCTCCACAACCACAACACCCAAGCTCTTATTTCCATGGAACCATACCGGCTAGCATTAGCATGTCACATCCGATAT
This sequence comes from Adiantum capillus-veneris, assembly GCF_014529385.1. NCBI lineage: Eukaryota > Viridiplantae > Streptophyta > Polypodiopsida > Polypodiales > Pteridaceae > Adiantum > Adiantum capillus-veneris. Next base: position 77,640,932 of record NC_140951.1, read on the forward strand.
CTGCTATGCCTAGGGCCACACATATGAACTTTGGGCCACCACATGGTACAACACCGTACCAAACATGGAACCCAAGGGCTTCCTATGCGCCAATCCCAATGCCAATAACTACTCCACATGTAGTCTTTGGAGCACCTCCATCCACGGTTCCTGCTCACTTAGGTGACTTGGCAAAATTTGCTCAAGCTATCGGTCAATCTATTGCTGAGAATATGCGTAACACGCCTGATAGAGAACCTAGAAGTAAGGCAGTACAAATAGCCAATCTCACACAAAAAATTAGTGGAGACGGGATGTGAGAAATCATATCGAAGTGTTTGAACAAATATGCGATTCTCCAGGAGAACACAATGACCTGCATAAGAGTAATGCTTTAAGCCTAACCTTAAGTGGAAAGGCAACGGATTGGTATAGAACCCTAAGGGTGGAAGAAAAAATGATTTACCCTACTCTTAGGAGACTGTTTCTAAAAGAATACATACGAGAGGGAGTGCTTTGGGGTGTAGCCTCTCAACTCCAAAAAGCCCAACGAGAGGAAGGAGAGTCGGAGAGAGACTTTATTAGTCGCTTGAAGCATTTGAATTCTCATTGTAATCCAAATGAGCGCTTGAATAATAATAAATTGCTTGATAGATTCAGGGGGGGTTACGACATGAGGATATCTACAATGGCCTAGTCATTAGAGGTACCATCAGTTGAGAAACAGTCACCACCAGTGCGATCCAATTGGAGGATAATTTAATGATTCAAGGAGAAAGAGTGTCTGTTGAGCCTAGATCTATTAGCTGCAAGCATCGTGGTATCAACCAATGACCCTAAAGCCTATTGCTGAGGAGCCAAAGATATCTGAGATGACTTTAGCATATCTCACCAAGGCCATTCAAGAGAGTCTTAGAGACAATCGTGCTCCGCAAAACAATCATATGAATCCAAGAAGGGAGCAACAATGGTGCTCAATATGCTATGGACCGCATAGTACCAGTGAATGCCCTACTTTTAGAGTAAAATTCGATGGGAACTACAATGCATGTGGGAGGTATGGTCATCAAGCTAAGGATTGCATAGTATTTAAGTGCGCGATGGCCAATAGACCAACCTTAGCATGGACAAACACACCTCGAGTGCCTGCATTGATGCCGGCCCCACCTCTTGAACAAATGTCACAACACATGGTCCCTAGGGCCCAAAATGTTGTTCAAACAACACCCTTACCACCTCCAGTGCTAGGACCGCAACCACCACATCCAAGAATTGTTTCTGTGAATCAAGTGGGTTGTGAGTCATCCATTGCTTGTTTGGAAGGTTGTGAGGAAGATATAGACCCTAATATTGACTATGGGATGGATGTGCTTGAAGAAAGTCCAGAATACTACATGGAGGAGTATTGGGGACATGTCAAACATGTCTATCAAGTAGCTGCTCTTGCTGCAAGAGGCCAAAATATCAATTACACTGCTAAGAGACCACCTCTTCAATGCTATGAGTGTAGAGGTCCACATCGTGTGGCCGAGTGTCCTATTAGGCTACAAAAGAACGCCACACTAATGCAAACCAATCAAGCGAGCACATCTACAATGTCGATACTCATGTGTAATCGATGTGGCATAGATCATTTGATTGCCCAATGTCCAAATAATCCAAATGCACCGAAGATCACGCCATTAAGCTTGATTGAGGTTACCGAGGTGCCATCACAAAGTACACATGTGGTACCAGTAAACGTACTCACATGATCGATGCTCCAAAAACAAAATTATATTCTTGGGAAAAGAAACACGGCATCAATTGCCCAATTTGAGAAAAAGAAGAAAACACGAAGGAAGAGATCACAAAAAGCAGTGAAGTCAGACCCCAGTTCAAAGACCAACATAGGGACTGGTGACGACCTCATATATATGAACGACACTGAAGAGGATTCTGATTCAGGTGAAACCATGGAGACCAAAACGACCACTAAGATAGAAACCAACAAAGAAGATCTTCATGAGCCACAATGGCCAGGATCCAAGAAGAAGATAGGAACTTATCCAAACCCTACAGAGGAGATCGAGCGAGTCAAGCAATTAAGGAGTTTGGTAGAAGATACCCAAAGGGATATAGAACCAGCACGGTAGATCTAGATTACAGACATCGTGTTCCCTACGCAACAACAACCTCACCAAGTCCAGAGACCCTTAGCCATACCTCGTGTCATCCAAGAAGAAAGTGACTTAAAGTCATGGGAAAGTGGGCGTACTCACTTCTTGATGGAAAGAATGTTTACAGAGGGACTACCTGATGTTGGAATTAGGGTTGCAGAGAAACACACACAAATTGGAGAAGACAAAAGAAGCCCTAGGCGCACAATAGAGAGTGCGTTACTTAGTGTGCAATGGAAAGATAGATAGCCCTAGAAAGATGGGTGTATATACAATGCACGGGGGGTAAAACCTCCTAAAGAGGGAAAAAATGCCCCGGCGGTCCTAGTGTGTTCATACATATCACTACCGCATGTATATGGTAACAAATCCCCCCTAGAGTGATGTGGTGAACGAGAGCGGCACATGAGTAAAGGAAAGTGCCATGCCCTGAGCTTCTCACAAGACAATGCCTTTGTGAAAAGATCTGCAAGGTTGTCCTGTGTTGGCACTTAAGCTAAGCTGATCTCTCCTGTTGAGAGCCTCTCCCTGACATAGTGGTAATGCACCTCAATGTGCTTTGTGCGAGTATGAAAAACTGGGCTCCTCGCAATTGCCAATGTGCTCTGACTGTGAGTGTAGATAGTGTTGGCAGTGTCCTGTCCAACACCCAAATCAGCCATAAGGCGTATGAGCCATACACACTCAGCCGTAGCTATGAAGACTGCCTTGTACTCAGCCTCACAACTCGAAGTGGCCACAGTAGGTTGCTTCTTGCTCAACCATGATATACATGAACTGCCAAGCATGAAACAAAAACCACTTGTGGATGCTCACGTGTCAAAACAACAAGCCCAATCTGAGTCCGAAAAAGAATGGTTTGCAATCCTCAAGTCCAAACTCACATAGCAATGTCTCTATGTAACTTTTCTGGCACAAGGCAATACCACCATCACACTGCTTAAATTGTATGCCCAAATAATGATGCAACATCCGAAATCTTACATCTTGAAAGTAGCATTCAAATCAGCCTTAAATTAAGCAATATGTTTCTCATTTGGTCCAGTGATCAGCAAATCATCGACATAAAGAACCACAATGAGAAGTACATCACTCTCACGCTTTACATACAATGTGCTTTCTGTTGGACTGTTACGAAAGCCTCGTTTGACCAAATGAGTGTCAGCTTTCTCATACCAAGCACGAGGAGATTGCTTCATCCCATACAAAGCCTTCTTACATCTGCACACTTTGTCCTCTTGTCCTTTTACGAAAAAACCACGAGGCTGCATTATATAAACTTCCTCAAATATGTCACCATTCAAGAAAGCAGTAACAATGTCTGATTGATGTACATCCCAACCAAAATGAGCTGCCAATGCACATAGAAAACGCACAGTAGTCATACGACAAGTGGGAGCAAAAGTCTCTTCATAATCTATGCCTTTTTCTTATGCATAACCCTTTGCAACAAGTCGAGCCTTATGGCGATCGATCTCACCATCCGCCTTGCGTTTCAACTTGTAAACCCACTTTGTACCAATGGCCTTTTTGCCAGGAGGCAAATCACATAAAGTCCATGTGTCATTTTCTATAAGTGCATCATATTCTGATTGCATGGCAGCCATCCAATTTTTTGAATTCCGTGCTTCATCAAAAGACAGAGGCTCCTCAAAATCATGTAAGCTAGACATAGCCAAAGCATAACAATCTGATGCATAAGATGCAGGGCGAGTGCCTGAATGAGACGAGTAGACAAAGGTGCATCCAATTTACTGTCACGCAAAGTGTGCACCAGCCATTTTGGCATACCTCTAGCCTGTTCGTTTTCAGCCCTTTCCTCATCAAGTATATCATGTCTGCATCAGTAATAGGGTGATCTATAACAGTTTCAGAAACCCCCATAGGTTGTACATTTGCCTCATTGGAACTTACATTTGTATTTCCACCACTGAAAAGAGGCAACAAAGTGTCATAAATGTCTTGTGAGCTTACATTATTGTCTCTAGTATATGACAGCAAGGGCTGAACAGAATCTTCCACAAACACTACATCCAGTGAAACCAGAATACGTTTTGTTTGCGAATGATACAACCTATAACCTTTGCTTTTAGCACTATAACCAACGAAAATACATTTGACAGCCTTATCATCCAATTTTCTGCGCTATGTTTGTGGCAGCAAAGCATATGCCAAACAACCAAAAACACGATGTGCTCAATAGAAGGCTTTCTATCATGCCATGCTTCATATGGAGTAATAGACTACAAAGCTTTCGTAGGACACCTGTTTAGTACATAAGTGGCACACATGATGGCCTCAAGCCAAAAAGAATGCGACAAAGCTTGACTTTTGACCACACATCGTGCCATTTCCACCAGTGACCTGTTTTTCCTCTCAGCAACACCATTTTGTTGAGGTGTATAAGGCACTGTACATTGGTGTTTTATCCCACGACTAGCCAGAAATGCATTGAATTCATGAGACATATACTCCCCCCCTCGATCGGAACGGAGGGTGCCCATAGTACATTTCGAGACATTTTCAGCCATAGCCAGACATTGTTTAAGGCACATAAAAACTTCGGACTTCGCTTTAAGCGGAAATACCCATGCATGCCTGGAGTAATCATGAATGAAAGTCACGATTTAAAGGTAATTGCCCAAGGACGGAGTTTGCATGGGCCCACAAACATCACTATGCACAAGCTGCAACCTGCATGTGGCCCGAACTGAACCATCCTTTAGAAACTTAGAATGCTGCATGTTACCCAAAATATAGCCTTCACAAACATGTTTGACAGGTGCTTCAAGAGGCGGTAAAGAAGCAACCATATCAGATTTTTGCAAACGCAGCAAACTGGCAAAATTCAGATGACCAAAACATGCATGCCAAAGTTTTGCATCTGAAATAGCCCTTGAATCTGCAACAACATTTGCAAAATTTTATCCACACTTGTCATACAAAGTGAGCTTATACAGCCCACGACACAAAAGCCCGGATGCAACAATTTCATCACCAAAACTGAGATCATGAACTGTACATCTGTCATCCACAAATTTGACTACAAGTCCAAGTCTAGCAAGTGTGGATACAAACAAGAGATTCTTCTTGATCCCAGGTACATAAAGTGCATCGACAAGTGTGAAGGAATTGCCATTTGCAGCAGTAAGCACAATCTTTCCAACTCCCTAAACCGAATAAGAGGCATTGTTGGCACAAGTGACTGAATTCCCATGAGGGACAGACTTGAGAGAGGTGAACAATTCACGATGTGAGGTAATGTGCTTTGTAGCACCACTGTCGAAATACCATACATGTGAATCTCCACCAACTGACAAACATGCATCATGGACAACAGGATTGTAAGTGCACTCTGCGCTAAAAGCCCATTCTCCATCAACATCAGCATCACAGTCTCCTTTCACAGAAGACTCAACAATGGCCGCTTTTGTAGTGGAACCAACATTTGCAATGGAACCACCCTCTTTCTTCTTAGCCTCTTTGGCGTTCAACTTAGGACACTACTTGATCAAGTGATTGTTAGATTTACAATAATGGCAACACATCTTCTTTTTGCCCTTATCACCAAAATTTTCAGACGAATTGCTGCCAACAGAAGCATTAGGAATAGAAGTTTTGCCACTCGCAACAGAACCATAAGAAGTGGCTGCATTTCTATTACCACCCTTTCTTTGAGAAGCAATAAAAGCCTGTTTAATTGCACACTGCCTAGTCTTTTTTTTTTGGAAAGTGACTCTTGCAACAGCAATGTGCATAATGCATCAAACTTGACAACTTCAGGATTTCCTTGGGTCATCAGTCTCCAAGTACTGGCAAAAGTCTGGTATGAATCTGGTAAGGCATCAAGAACAGTCTGCACAAGGGAACTGTCTGAAATGACTTCACCTACAGAAATAAGTTGCTCATTGATATCCTTGACACTAGCAAGGAAAGTGTCCATATCATCTTGCTCATGCATAATGTTTGACTCCAGCTCTTTACGCAGCAAAGCAATTTTAGCCTCACTGTGACTTGCATAAAGACCATCCAAAATATCCCAAGCCTGTTTTGCAAATTTTGCTGAACGGATGTGAGGAACAATAGTGCACTTCACAGACAACGCAATCAATGCATGAGCCTGCGCATCCTTTACATCCCAACGAGCTTGTTCTGCCATAGGCAAAACAACTCTTATAGCAGCAATCCTTGCAGCAAAACCTGCAACATCCTCAACATCGCCTACATCCTCGAAACTAGGACGTATATCAATGCCCTGCACAATATTCCAGACGTCCTTTGACACAGGAACGTGTTGCATCATATAAGCCCACATAGGGTAATTGTCCCCATCCAATCTGTCCTCAGCAACAAACATCTTGAAGACATATCTGTTGTTGTCAAGCATGGTAAATGCTGCTCCTGATGTGAAAACTGCCCGAAAAATGGGAGAAATGGAGCGGGAACAACACGTGCTATATAGCACAAACCGTAGAAGACTGTAAGGCACCTGTTATGCAGGAATCGACACTGACAAAAATTCTGCACAAAATGACGAAATTGCATGTGCGGACCTGTCTATAGTGGAAACGGAGGCCGAAATGAGCCCGAATCAGAAATCTAAGTAGCTGACCTCTATGAGCTTACCCAAAATATTTGTTGACCTGCGAACGCTTGCCAAACCTCACTGTAATCAGAGAAAGTGAGCAAGCGTGTGCTGGAGCAGCTGGCAACTAAGCTCGGGAGGATGTAACCTTCTCTGATACCAATTGTTGGAATTAGGGTTGCGAAGAAATGCACACAGCTTGGAGAAGACGAAGGAAGCTCTAGGCACACAATAGAGAGTGTGTTACTTAGTGTGCAATGGAAAGATAGATAGTCCTAGAGTGATGGGCATATATACAATGCACGGGGGAAAAAACCTCCTAAGTACCACATCTTCCCCACTTCAAGGGGCTGAAGCCCAAAAGGTGTCGTTAAACATTGCCAAATTGATGGATTTCATATCTTCAGAAGTTAGAACCACCATCATGTCCAAACTATATAAAGACCGTGAGGTAGTCTCAGCTCTTCGAGCCTTCCTCAATGGAGAACTAAAGTTTGGGCTACCACAATTTGCACAGATGGATGGAGCTGGGGAGATGCCAATAGAGGAGGAACACTTAGATCCACAACCCAACCTAGATGAGAACCTTGTTAAAGAAATACATGTTAACAAGTTGGGACAATACTTTGAGGGTGATGATTGCAATGCGACCACACCAATCATTACTAAGGGAGTAACTGTGAAGGGAATCCTTGATGGTGGCGCTGGGGTTAGCGTTGTGACTAAAAATTGATGGGAAACTATGGGAAGACCTCACCTTGAGACCACAATCATAGTAGTGAAGATGGCCAATGGGTCTATTGTTAAACCTATTGGGATGCTAGAAGATCTCAAGATCAAGGTCTTTGGACATAAAATAAGAATTACCTTCATTGTTATGGATTTCTCTAAGCACACTATGGCATCTGAGATGATCTTAGGACGTCCCTTCATGAGGGAAGCAAAAATGTTGCATGACTGGTCTAAAAACCATGTCTACTTGTAGTTCCAAGATTCTGTCATTCGAGTGGATCTTGTAACTGGTCGAGCACATCCTCTAGGAAACAGGTTTATAATTGATCATAGATTTGACACCAGTCGGACAATGTGGATTGGGTCCACCTAACAGCAACCATAGACACTTGGGAAAATAGGGGGACGACCTGGGTAACACCTAAGGGGGATGAAATGCCACCACTCATACCCTTAAATATGCTAGAAGAAATGTATATAGCTTCTGATGACCTACAAGATGAAGGTTTGACTGGCATTGGAACCAGTAGCGCCTCACAAGACTATAGCCCACACGATTTGGGGTCAGAATCATGAATTGAAATTGACTCTGAGGACGAAGACTCTGAGTTAAATCTTAGTGCAAATGCGGCGACAAACCATTCAGGGCCCAGTGGTACCCTAGATGACAATCTATCCAAGGGAGCAGAAGACACAAGTAGCGATTCATCTAGAGATCGGCCATAATAAAAAATTAGACAAGAAGAGTAAGAGATGTAAGAGGCGACAATATCGAGCAAATGTGCGTGCTAGAATAAATGAAAAGAAATCTACCACGGAATGGCTTAATTATGCATGTGATGCTCATCGGAAGTTGGTAGTAACTGGGGTGAATACCTTCAAAGTGTTAAGTGGTGTAGTCCACAACCCATTGACATCGCACAACTAGAGGCTAGAAAGAAGCCAAATTTGAGCCGTACTGTAAGGAGACGACAAAATCCAGAGTTAGCTCAACAACAAAAGGAATCGGAAGTGAAATCACAGTCCACAGAACAACAGGACCCCACAAACTTACACCCTGCACCTGAACATTTCAAATCCTATACCACAGAGGAACGTAAGGTTGTGTATACAAAGGCTCAAAGAAAACCTACCGATGGGAGCAATGGAGTCTATGACGGTCTAGTGATAGTTAAGAAAATAGAATTAGCAAACCCATGAGAAGAGTCCAAACCTGTTTCCATTGCCCAAGATCTGACAGAGACTGAGGAGTGTGTACTTAAAGAACTTCTCAAGGAATTCATCGATATATTTGCCTGGACATATCATGATATGAAAGGTGTTCCACCTTCTGTGGTGCAACACACAATCCCCATGAATAGCATGGCTAAACCAATTCAACAACGACCCTACCCAATGATCCTAAATATGCAAAGATCGTTCAAGAAGAGAGCGAAAAGCTTGTGAAATGCGGATTTATATACCCTATTGAGCACTTAGAATGGGTGTCTCCAATAGTGATTGTGCCAAAAAAGAATGGGAAACTCAGAGTGTGCGTGGATCTCAAGTAGGTCAATGCCGCCACTAGGAGGGACCATTACCCCTTGCCATATTCAGAACATGTGCTTGAAAGAGTTGCAAGGAAGGAAGCTTATAGCTTTTTTGATGGGTACTCTGGCTACAATCAAATCACAATTGTGCTGGAGGACCAAGCTAGAACAACCTTGTAACTGAATTTGGAGTGTTCGCATTTCGTGTTATGGCTTTTGGCTTAACATGCCCCTGCTACCTTTCAAAGATTAATAAACACTGCTTTTAGAGAATATTTGAGGGAGTTTTGTGAAGCTTTCTTAGATGACCTTTGTGTTTATTCCGCTTGGAAAGAACATCTATCATGCTTACAAAAAGTGTTTGAGAAGTGCAGATTGTATCGCATCTCCTTAAACCCTTTCAAATGCCAATTTTGGGTTAAACATGGAGTCATTTTAGGGCATATAGTGTCCAAAAATGGGGTTTCCACATATGAGAGCAAAATTAAAGCCATTGTTGAATTGCCACCACCTACAAACTATAAAGGAGTTCAAAGGTTCATGGGCCATGTTGGTTATTACCGACGGTTTATTTTAAACTTTGCCGACATAGCTCGTCCTTTGTACAAGCTTCTTATTGAGTTCCACTGGACCGCGGAGTGTGACCATGCTTATGAGTCATTGAAAAAGACCTTGACTAGCGCTCCTATCCTACGAGTGCCCGATTGGAATGTAATTTTCCATGTGCATATTGATGCACATGGAACTTTGCTATTGGGTGTGTTCTAGCTCAACCAGGAGAACATGAACTGGACTACCCCATTAGCTTTGCAAGTCGTCAATTGAATGATGCTGAGAGAAACTACACCACTACAGAGCGAGAAGGTTTAGGTATGATTTATGCAGTGAAAAAAATTCGCTACTACCTTCTGGCCAACAAGTTTGTTTTCTATGTTGATCATCAAGCCTTGTTGTATCTAGTAAATAAACCTTGTTGCACGGGAAGAATTACACGATGGTTGTTAATTCTCCTTGAGTTTGATTTTACCGTTGTGGTGAGACCTGGTAAAAGACATGTCATGGCGGATCATTTGTCTCGCATACCCAATGGTGAAGCCCCTACTTGAGTCGATGATGAATTGCCCGATACTTCTCTATTCCTAGTCGAAACCATACCTGAATGGAGTGAGAAGATTGTGAACTTTCTAGTTAATGGTTTTCCACCCAAAGAGCTTCGTAAGGACATAGGTCAAAAACTGTTAAAAGAATGTGAACCTTACTCTCTCATTGCATGAACTCTCTAGAGGCTAGGGAAGGATGATATTCTTAGACGTTGTGCCCGTGAGGATGAGTATTTATACATACTGCAAGAAGCCCACATGGGTATAGCTAGAGGAAATCTCTCAGGGGAACTAATAGCTAGAAAGGTCTTGCAATCAAGCTATTGGTGGCCTACCTTATTCAAGGATGCATCACTTTTTGCAAAAGGATGTGATGAATGCCAACGTTACAAGATCACACAACGAAAGGATAAGATGCCCTTACATCCTGTTAAAGTGACTCAACCATTTGAAAAATGGGGTTTGGACTTTATAGGCCCAATTAGTCGGGCAACTCGTAGCATTCAATCTCGATATATTATCGTTGCCACTTTCTATGTGACAAAGTGGACGGAAGCCAGGACGACACATAAGGCCGATGCGAGGTCAACTGCCAAGTTTCTCTTTGAAAACATTATTACAAGATTTGGTTGTCCCTTTGAGATTGTGAGTGACAATGGTACTCATTTTATAAATGGAGCAATAAAAGAACTCACTACCAACTTATGATAGCTCACCATAAGTCCACACCTTATTATCCACAAGCAAATGGCCAAGCTGAGAGCACCAATAAGACCTTAATCTCTATCTTGACCAAAATGGTGGAAGCTCATCGCACAGATTGGGATTTAAAGCCGACTTCAACTTTATGGGCTTATCGTATTGAGTACAAAGTTGCCATTAACTGCACACGGTTTAAGATGGTGTGTGGCCAAGAAGAGGTTATGCCATGGGAGTTTGTCGTTCCTAGTCTTCGAGTAGCTTCTCAAGAAGGTTGGAATGGTAACCCCTTAGTTGAGCGATTATATATCCTTGAAAGGGTAGATGAAGAGGCAATTAGCTGTGCAAAATACACTTGTGGAGAAAGATAGGAGGAAGAAATGGTTTGACCGTCATCTAAAGAACAAAGCAATCAATGTTGGTGATAAAGTCCTTATGTATGGAGTGCGTAACGAAAAGAAAAAGTTGAAATATGCGAGAAAAGGACCATATAGAGTATGTGAGATCACCCCACAAGGAACCATTTGTGTGGAGACTCTTGATGGAGTTGAAACCATTGGATTCCTCAATGGGAGCAAATTTAAAAGATACTATGATCCTTTAAGCCAAGAGGAGCTACGTGCCATCCATTAAAAAAAGGCAGCCAAGGCACAAACAAAATTGAAGAAGATACACGCTGTCGTGCTGTGACACGTACATAGTGGGAACGCATGCTACAAGATCTATCTTGTATTTTTTTAGATACATAATTATATTTCTTATAGTGTACATATGCATATTTAAGTATAATAATAAGCCTTCTATCTCATCCTATTATTTTTCTCAAGGGTAACATATCCTTACTTTACCATCATAAAATACTATGGGAAAAGCATCAATAGCTCCGCCTCTTTAACTTGGGGCAAAAAGCATTGATTCTTTATTTCTACTATTTCATTATCATCTCACACCCTAGCTAGATCCTATATCTAGGGTAAACTCCAATATATATATATATATATATATTCTATGTATTTTTTATACTTTTCTTATATTTCTTTTTAAATAGCTACAAGGAGAGAATCAAATCCTAGTGGGACACTAGGTGGCATGATTTCAAAGATACACTTATTTTAATGCATTATTGCAAGCATGATTACAAAACTTTGTCAAGGAGCAATGTCATGCTTTCATATGGCATGAGGTGTCCTTTGGAATTAAATGAAAGTCTAGGCTAAGGAGACTACATGAAGACTTTTGCTGCCATAAATGGACCCTATTTTGGTGAATTTTTTACACAAGGTTCCAATCCGAATTGGAAAACGATTTTAAAATGAAAATCGAGCTAATGAGCTGAAGTTTTTGCCCATATTTTTACTTTTTTATTTGGAGCCACGGTTGAGGAGATATGATCAAAATACTGGACCCTAGTCTGCCCACATCATGCAGGGACAGCTCATTTCCAACTTTTCCAATTCGTGTTCACACTGGCTCCTCTCTTCTTGTGTAAACCCTTGGGGGTTCCCTTCACCTATAAAAGGGGACCTCTTCTTCCTTGGAAGGAACTCAAGCATTCAAGCCATTGATGAGAGGAATTCTTGAGGGAGTGAGTAGTAATGCCTAATTGTACTTAGCCATTAACATAAGCCCAAGCCTACACTTTCTCCTAGAGGGAGACTAGCCATTCTTGCAATAAGCTAACCTTGGAAGATCAACTCTAATCAAAGAAGGTCTTACACTTGGTGTATCAATCAAAGTGGTATATATAATATTATCTCCTTAACCAAATCTATCTCTCTCACTCTTAGTAATTCATCCTCTCTACAAATTTTAGGTTCTCTTTGCTACGGGTACATCTCTCCCCGCAGTATCCTTATTGTCTACGGGCAAGAATAGGGCTTAGGAGGGAAAATTTTCATCTCTTCAGTTCTCTCATATCTACATTTCTCACATACTATCCTAGATGAATAACCCACATGATGATCATTTCTATCGCTTTCACTCTGTACGATCTATTAGAATTAACGTATGGATTAGCCGTAAAATACACTTTCAACAACGTGTAGTGTTTCTCTTTGGCCCTGAAAGGCTCAATGAAATACTTCTATCACTGGATCCCATCATACTACCTCTCATAGACTATAAATTTTTTTTTGACGTAAGCGTAGTTATCTTGCTATGAACCAAGAGGATTTGTACACACAATTGATCCCAATCACTAGACAAAATATATATATTATGGTAAGCACAAAACTACAATTCCAAAGAACAATTCGTAGCCTATTTGGTCAGCCAAGATTGAATGCCATTAACTCATCCATTAACCCTTTCATATTACCCATGATACGATATGACTATAGCCTTGATGTTTTCATCTTTGTGTTATTTTGACATTTTCTTTTGTGTTCTTTCTTTGTGCGTGTGAGTGCAAGAGAGAATGGGTGGGCTTCTTTGATTGTACTTCTTTCCAAACCCTAGTCTTCATGGCATCTATGGTTTAACTCCTTCATATAGTTTTGTCGAGTTCTCTCACAAACTATCACAGCCATAAGCCCGGTGCTTTCCTGGCAAGACCGCAAATTTCTCGACAACGCTCAAGCTGAGGCTAAGGAGCGACAACAACACATAAGACGCCAACGAGAGGCTAACCTTGGAGTTACACATGCATTCCACGTTGAAATCGACGAGGATTGGTTGGACTCTGACACACCTCTACGATACCCTATTGAGCTAAACAACGCCTATGGAAAAGTGCTATATAATGCCTTATTGGACACGGGTGCTAAATATAATATGCTATCATATGGGGTGGTGTCAGTTAGGGAAGCCACCTTTATCTGAAATTATTATCCAAGTCAAGGGTGTCAAACAAGAAAAAAAATACGGTTTTTGGAATTTGGCACACTTCTGTCAGTGACAATGGGGTTGTAGCTCAAGACTTTTTGGTCATGCCTGTTGGAACTATGGAGGGTAATATAAACCTAGGATGCACGTGGATGATAGCCACCAAATGCACTATTGATTGGCGGATAGGGGGTGTCACAATGCAGAAATTACCAACTCTTAGCCCTACCACTCAAGCCATAGTCCCTGAGATATTACCGGTTAAGGAAATAAAACCCAAAACATTGCATGTCCAAGAGGTTGAACCATATGTCCCCATAGTCCAACTCTCTAGAGCTTCAACTAATGTAGTTGAAATAAAGCTTGAGACACACAAGACCCATCCCAATATAACAAAGAAAACATGCAAGTGGGTCCCTAAAGCTTCTTTAGCGACCATAGCTAGTGCTAAAAGATAGGAGCCTGGTAAGAGACGTCCCACTCACCCCAAGAAATGTAAAGAAACGTTGCGTTGAATTCCTAAAAAACTATTGGAAGCCCAAAGCTACTGGTAAGAGACGTCCCACTCACCCCAAGAAATGTAAAGAAACGTTGCGTTGAATTCCTAAAAAACTATTGGAAGCCCAAAGCTACTATGAAGGAAATGATCAAATCTGGGTGCCAAAATGTAAATTGTGCTCTTACTTGTCACTTGGCCCATGTGAGCCCAATCCTATGGCTCCAAAACAAATTGAAGATTGCGAAAAGGAAAAAATTACAGAATGCTACACACCTGCTCCAGAGCTAGTTTGGGTACCAAAGAAAGAACGATTTGTTCCACCCAGCTAAAGAACAGGGAAGTCAAATGAAGCTTCTTGCTCTTCGTGTAGTTCCTATACAGAAATAGAAGCTTTGACACAACCTCCACCCACCATTGTACATATCCATACAAACAAGGAAGAGTTTGCACTTGCCATTGTAACTTCACCACCTACAACAACGTTGCAAATAAAATCATGGCAGAGTACCTTACCACCCTTGCAACTAGATGAAACGCATAGGGAAACCGAAAACTATTGGTTAAAGCCTTTACCCATAACAACTTGGAACAACTGGTTTCAAAAGGTGACGACATCATTCCAAAAGGTATGATCCACCCAAGGAAGGAGGGAGTGTTTGTTGACATCCATCATTCACTTGCTTCCCTCTCAACCTTCCTCCTTGACCTCTCAATCTCCAATCCTAGGGAATGTATATATAAAGCCTTATACTCACAAAAACAAGATAAAAAAGTAAAAGAGCAAGAGCCACCAAACAATAATGTGGAAACTTACAAGTTCTACATATAACACAAAATCATAAAAACACATTATGCACAAGAACACGACCCTTGTAATATTTGCACTCTAACCATCATCGTGTGTACAGATATGGCTAGTACGCTAGAGTCATCCACTCTTGCCTTGGGTGAGAGGTACCTTCGTTACTTTTCATAAGTGTTTCACATGGTCTTTCCGGTGCTTGCCTGTGTGAATGGCATTTGGTAGATATGCTAGCATGTGAGAGGAATTTCGAGGAGTTAGAATGGCTGATACGTCTCTTGACCACGACTGATCCATACTTAGTAGAGAGCGTTTCTCCCATTGCACAAGCCTACCCTTTTGACCAAGATGACTATAGGCATCTAGTGACCTTCTTAGTAAACATTGGTGCCTCTAATAAAGAAGAAGATTTACATGATTCCACGGATGGCACATATGGTCTCACGGATGATGACTTTGTTTCGTTGACGACGAGGATAGGGGTTTAGCCTTAGGGTTCTCCCCCAATCTCTACAATGTCCTATTCCCTTGACTCTCTAGGGGGAGTGCAAATAATTAGGTTAGGGTTTCTTATGTTTTTTAATTGTGTTTAATAAGTGTTGGTATCTTTTTCCACTGATGTGCCTCTGGAAGGTGGATGTTTGGTGGTGACTATTGTGCAGTTTGTGACTATATAAGGATGCCTTCAAAGGACATCAACAATGGATGGTTACATGTTACAACGGATGTTCTCCATTACATCAGGTGTACTACTTCCTTTTATCTATGCTTTCCACACTTACATGTTTGCATCTTGTCATTCGAGTTCTAACAATACATAAAATTTATGAAGTTGTGACATTGCCAATTTAGGTGCTATAATGTTTTCAAACTTCTAGTACCTTGTTCTTCTCTTTGAGTTTAGTCTATTAGTTGGGTTTAAGTAGGTATCAGGACCTTAGGCTAAACTAAGCAACTTAATTGCTGACTATAATTCCTAAATAGTCGATTAATTGTAGTAACTTTAGTAGTGTTTTAGGCTATGAGGATATAGTTCTCTCTAGCTTATTCCACCTAAGTGTGA
The DNA here is from genome assembly GCF_014529385.1 of Adiantum capillus-veneris. Classification (NCBI taxonomy): domain Eukaryota; kingdom Viridiplantae; phylum Streptophyta; class Polypodiopsida; order Polypodiales; family Pteridaceae; genus Adiantum; species Adiantum capillus-veneris. Next base: position 77,656,902 of record NC_140951.1, read on the forward strand.
CTTGTATTGTGGAAGTCCATGTGTTAAGCTGGTATTTGAGACCTCGAGTCTCCTGGCTAGTTTATGCTCAAGCTGGTATTTAAGACCTCGAGTCTCCCAGCTGCTGGTATTTGAGACCTCGAATCCCCCAGCTACTTGTAGCAACTATGACAACAACAAAAAATAAAACACAAAAAAAGAAAAAGAAAAGAGAAAGCAAATAGCACAAACTTCCTTGTATTTTATGTGGATCACACTTAAGTGGTATAAGTGACAAGACCACTAGTCCTTAGACCCCGACGAGCATTCCTAAGGTTAACTACTCTTTAGTCGACATTTTTTACTTGACGTTGGTCAATCTAGTATTTACTTTAGCCCTATCTCTTGTGTACTTCTCTTAGAGTCGACCTAATAGACCCTAACTCAATTGCATTTTATTTAGGTACTACGCTTGTTCTAGTTTGCAATGTTACAATTCATGAATTTGTTTTTGCATTTCCTAGAATATCATGTATGCATCTCAATTATTACACACCTGTACATGCTGTCTTTGAGTTGTCACAATGTTGTTTTTCTTCTGACAAGAAACACCCCAGATCAAGTTGAGCTTAACTTGCAATTAGAACACTCCAAGAAAGGATGATAAACAAAGGTAGAGCAAGTTGCAGCTCACCAAAAACTAATTTTGCCTTTCATGTGAATAACCCAAATCCAATACACACAAGCATTGGTTGTGTGATTTCAAAGAATGAGGAAGAGGCTGTTCACCTCAATTGGCCTTAGATACACTCTTGCCTAGCAAAGGGCACAACAGTTACCATACATGTTTGTGAGAGTATCTACCTAGCACATTCTAATGGTTCAACAACTCTTGCATTGAGATCCATCCATGGAACTCACCCTCCACTATCAGTCATAACACAAAATAGGCAATCTCCGCCTCCAAAGTTAAGGGCATTTCTCCAGGCCTTAATCATTGAAATCATTCCATAGCTTGTTGGGCATATCTTGCAACCAATATGTGTAAAGAGATAGCATCCCAAAGACAGATGTACAACTTTTGTGCTTTCTTATGCACCATATTTGGCATGCAAGTCGTCCAAGGCATTGCGAAGCTATAGGTTTCTTTTCGATACACCCTAATAGTGAGTCAAGTGCCAACGACAACTATATAAAAAGCTTGTATGTGGATGGAGTCTTCGATTATAGCTCCAAAAAGTATGACCATATGTACAATTGTTTGACAAGAAAGGAAGGAACACTTGACACCACAATTGTTGTTCCACTCTTTCTAAAATGGATCATGCCATGTCAATTGCAAGGCCTAGAAGAACTTCATAAAGGCCCCCCCTCGGCAGGCCAAAAACAGAGGATGCAACTTTGAGAACCCTCCCTTGGACACTCATTTATCTGATGCGATATGATGTGCTATTGGTCAGCTGTGCACATCATTGCATCAGCTAGAGATTGAACTTTGGAGATTTAGGATAGTACCAACAGGGGTTAGGATATGCCAGTTGTTTCATATAGAGCTAGAGCTACATCACATTTGTCATTGTCTGGTATACTACAAGATACGAGGCTGCTTTCATTGTCTATTCATAGAGGGCTTTGGATCGTTGGCTAGAGTCATAAGATATCATGATTAGAGATGCCTTGAGTTGTTTTTACCGGAGCTGCACGAACACAGGGAGAGTCACTTGAGGAGATCAGGCAGTGGGATATATTCACAGAGGGAGATCATTGACTTCTTTAGTGCAGAGACTCAATAGCTAGACAAGCATGCTTCGTAGTAGACTTCAACACCCACACATACTATAGCTATATTAGTTGATAGATCCATTGAGCTCGGGCGCGAGCTAGATGCCCACGACTACAAGGGAGACCACGACATTGACGGAAGCTCCATCAAAGGATCAAGAACATTCTAGCATGACATGGGAGATGCCTAGTACAACTATGTATAGAGGTAGACATTGACGGAGCTCTTCAACCACCGATGCAATACTTTCTCGAACAACGCCTGATGTCGGACATCCTAGGCATTGATGATGATGATGATGTTTTTAGTCTTTTACTTTACTTCATTTTTATAATTGTACCCAAGCATTGGATTAGATCCACCAAGATTGTATCAGTTTGGTCTCATGGGTCATTTTGGCCTTTTGAAGACGTTAATATAATATTTTATTTTATTTCATTTCATTCTTCTTCTTCTTCTTCTTCTTCTTCTTCTTCTTCTTCTTCTTCTACTCAGCCGGTCAAGAAACCTCTCTCTCTCTCTCTCTCTCTCTCTCTCTCTCTCTCTCTCTCTCCTCTCTCTCTCTCTCTCTCTCTCTCTCTCTCTCTCTCACACACACACACACACACACACACACACACACACACACAAACACACACACACACACACTTAACACAATTGCTACTTATTTGCAATAGCAAAGAGCTCTCCTCGGAGAGCTATCTTGGCGATAGAGAAGGTGCAAAGAAACAAATATACTGAGGTGGCACGTTATAATGACATTCAGATGGTGGTGGTGGTGGCCGAGAAATAGCGCACCAATAGATGCAGTCGTGAAGGTTGACTGACGAAACACACCGTCGTCATTGGTGGAAGTAGTGGCGTTGACCGTGGGTCCCTCCATACTTATGTCGATGCGAGTGTTGAGGAAGCCACCTCCCCCATCTGGGGCATGCTAGATTTCTATTGTTGTTTTTCCTAGCATTCCAATTCTTGTAGGTGGCAGTAAAATACCAAGAATCCTAGTGCGTGTCCTCGCAGCTTCCTGGAAGCAAACAACCTCTCCCACACACCATCGCTTGCAAATGCACGCTATACGCCAACAAAGAGTTAAGCATCCACCATGAAAGCTCAGTTTTACTACCTCGCTTGCCTTCCAGACTCCAGGTTTTTTGCTATGATCTCCACCGTGACCAACACCATACAACTAGCGACCTAGCCCATCTGGAAAAAAAAGGGAAGGATGGGTTGGGGGGGGGGGGGGACTGGAGCTCCCCCATCATCCGCGCGTGCGGACGATGGGGAGGCTCCAATCCTCCCCTTTTCTTTGAGACATTTACCAGCAAGCCATGTTTTGGAAAATTCTATTTCACAAACATACAACATTCCCTTTAGGATATATTCTCTTTTGAAATTGCGACTTTCATCAAGACCACACACGACCCAAACTCTCTCTGTCGGCGTCCGGCCCTCGCTTCATCCAAAAAAAAGGGTGGGAGAGCTAGAGCCGCCCCATCATCCGCGCGTACATGACGATGAGGAGGCTCCAATCCTCCCCTTTTTTTGAGAATTTTTCCTATAAGTAATATGAGAAAGGCTTGGGGCTTGTAGGTTGTCATTGTAGGTCAACAATTTGCATCTGAATTTTGGGGTTGGTGACCCATGAGAGAGAGAGAGAGAGAGAGAGAGAGAGAGAGAGAGAGAGAGAGAGAGAGAGAGAGAGAGAGAGAGAGAGAGAGAGAGAGAGAGAGAGAGAGAGAGAGAGAGAGATGATGTTGTGAGCTCGAGCTTTTTGTAGCATGCACGAGAGAGAGCAACTGATAGAAATCTGGCTAAATCCCACATGGTGCATGTGTGTGAGAGAGCAAGAGCTCTGTTGCACGAGACAACCATGTGTGAATTTAAGTAAATTATCCATCCTCTGGTTGCCTCTATATATGTACTACAAATGCATTAAACTGGAAAAATTCAAATGCCCAAAACAGGCCCAAGAAATGTATGCCATAGTTTAGCATGTGAAACAACTTTAGAATCCATTGCTGCATTTGCAAACTATTCCACACTCTTGTCATAAGAATTGAGCTTGTATAGCCCACAAGAAAAGGTACTTGATGCCACAAAAGTATCACTTGAACTAAGATCATGAACAAAATGCATATGTCGTCCATAAAATTTACCATAAGGCCAAGTCTTGCTAATGGAGTAATAGACAACATATTCTTCTTGATCCTAGGTATAAAAAGTACATCCAAAAGTGTGAAGGGATTGCCATTAGATGCAATGAGCATAGTTTTTCCAACTCCCTGAACTAGAGGTATTGTTGGCAGAAGTGACAATATTTTCATTGGGGACAACATTAAGAGAATTGAACAAGTGACTATGAGATGTACAGTGCTTTGTAGCACCACTATCAAAATACTACACATATGAACCTGCAGCCTCAATCGATGCATCATTGAAAGAAGTTTATAGTGGCACTGCGCAGTTATAGTCCATTTTGCATCAATAGTAGAATTTGTAGATTCTGCAGTGGATGCATTTAAAGAAGATTCACTGGTTGCATTTCAAGAAGATTCACTTTCTTTCTTATATGCCTCTTTAGCCTTTAGCTTAGGAAATCGCTCATCACATGATTAACAACTCCACGATAGTTGCAACACAATTTTTTCTTTCCTCTTTCAACAGAGCTACCCACTGCATTGTTATTATGAGAGGCATTTGTCACAGATGATTTGCTACCTAAAGAAGGAACATTGAAAGTAGCAACATTTTTACTATTACCTCTTCTTCACGCAACACCAAAAGATTGTTCAATAGCAGGGTGCTTACCCTTGTTTTTTCTTGACATAGCCTCGTGTAACATCAAAGTGATTGACACATCAAATTTAATATCATTATCATTGCCTTGTGAAACAAGCCTCCAAATAGAAGCAAAATTTTGATACGAATTTGGTAATGCATACATGATAGTCTTCACAAGTGAATGATAGTAATGAGTTGCTTGTTAATATCTTTGATTTTAGCAAGAAAATTTTTATTGCATTTTCTTCATGCATGACCTTTGATTCTAACTCTTTGTCTCATTGTGACCTACATACAAGCCAACTAGAACATTCCAATATTGTTTAGTTCTTTTGGTTGAATGAGTGTGAGGAGTGATAATGCACTTGGCATACATTGCAATCAATGCATGGGCTTGCACATCTCTACTATCCCAACGAGCATGTTCACTTGTAGGTAAAACAACACTAGCAGTAGGAGTGGAATTGTTAAAACCTGCAATATTCTCCACAGAATCTATATCCATAGAACCTCGACGTACATCAAAACCTTTAAAAATGTTCCATACACCCTTGGAAACAATGCATTAGGTAAGACCACAATGGATAGGTGGCTCCATCCAATATGTCAACATACAACACCTTGAGAACATCATTGTTCTTAACCACAATGAAAGACCGAACTTGATGTAGAAAATGCCCAAATTGAGAAGAAGTTGAAGGGAAACTATACATGCTATATAGCACAAACCACAGTAGATTGTCAAAGATTTGTTATATAGAAATAAGTAGTGGAAGTTTTGTAGAAAATAACAAAATTGCTTGTACAGTACCTGTAGTAGTGGAGATGGAGGTCAAAATGAACTTGAATTAACATTTTGAGCATGAAACAAAGTATATAGTGACCTGTTGATGCTTGCAAAGGCTCACCAAAATCGGAGAGAGTGAGTAGGAGGGTGCTAGATGAGTTAATGACAGTGGTGACTATGCTTGGGAGGGATGCAAATTGCTAAGATATCAATTGTTGGAGTCATGGTTACATGAATGCACACACAATTGGAGATGGAGAGGAGGCTCAAGGCGCACAATTGAAAATGTATTATTGATTGTACAAACACAAGATAAGTTAGCACTATATTGATGGGCGTATATACAAAGCATGGGGGAAAAAATTCTCCCAGTGAGGGAAAAAAGTGCCCCAATGATCATAAGTGTGTACACACACATCAATACCATGTACATGGTAACACTGTTTAGAATACACTCGAGAAAGCTTTGGAGAGAATTACAAGACTTGAGCCAATTACATCTTTAAATACCATTATAGCACCTTTGGAAGGTAGGATCAAGAGGTATAAGCGGGTGGCGGTAGGTATAGTGCAGCACGAGCCAATAATGTTGCATACATGGAGTATATCTCTACCAAATAAGGCAATGGGAATGGTTGTTTAGCAGCAATGCACGACCTCCCTAAGCTGCATGTCAGGACTATCATTGGCAAGAAGACGTCGCCAACATCGAGACCCATCGATGGGAAGACAACAACTAGGCGAGGTGCTGTGAGATATTCAGATATGGACTCTAGGACGGGAGATGTGCGAGCAACGGAGGTAGCAAGCGAGGGAACACGTTCCTCAGCTGTGGCGTTTCCACCTAAGGTGGAGTGGAATCCCCTGAGGTTCCATCTAATAAACTGGAAATAGAGCTAGTAGGCATGCCCAAATAGAGTACCCACAGTACTATCAAATGAAGCCATCAAAGCACTCTACTACTCTAGCTAAATAGAGCTAGTAGGCATGCCCAAATAGAGTACCCTCACTATCAAATGAAGCCATCAAAGCACTCTACTACTCTAGCTATACTACTGGTAGGTTCTTCAATTTATAAGCTAGAATGTACCCGAATGCCATTCCGTGCAAGCTCTCCCTTCAGTGTTACCCATCAAAATGGAGATGCCTGGTCTCGAACTCTTAACAGAACATGGTAAAAGCTCGATCTGATGCTACTCTAAGCCATCCAAACAGATGAGCACACTGCAACCCAAGCCTCCCCTCATCTTACAAAAAAAATATCCCGCCCCCATGCACTCATGCTCAACCTGCTAACAACCTCTGCAACTGCTCGCTCAGCTCCCTTCGCCTTGCTGGTGTCGAGGAGTGCGTCCCCAATGCAGCTTCTTCAGCTTCACTTTTGATTAAAAGATAAATCTATCCCGCCCCCCATGCGCTCATGCTCAACCTGCTAGCAACCTATGCAACTGCTCGCTCAGCTCCCTTCGCCTTGCTGGTGTCGAGGACTGCGTCCCCAATGCAACTTCTTCAGCTTCACTTTTGATTAGAAGATAAATTTTCCCAGGCGCAGTCATTTGCTTCCGATAGGGCATCACCTCACATTCGTGTGGCAACGAATTTTTAAAAATCGTTGGCACATATGTACTACTCTAATTAGTTATTTCCTGGCCTTTCCACTCCTCATAGCAGCTTATTAATCAAGGAGCATTGACCGGAGAGCTAGAGCGGTAGGAGGATGCACGCTGTGTCTTCACTTTCACGTACGTCGATCAGAGGCTTGTCGTATCTTCGCTTGCTGTTGCTGGCGGCATCTCGGTTTCCTCATGGGTGATGATCTCATGGGCTCCCGGCTTCCTTCCACCGAACGCGATCTCCTCGTACCGGTTCTACAAGACCCCGAAGACCCTGTTAAAGGTGGACCTTCTACTAGCTCCGCACACTATTCCGGTAGAGAGGTCAGTTTCAACGAGAGAGAGAGAGAGAGAGAGAGAGAGAGAGAGAGAGAGAGAGAGAGGTATTGTGTCTTGGACTACACCTTTGTTGTAGTTTTCTCTCTCTCTTTCTGAAAGGCTAAAATGAGCTATGAGAGCAACAAGTCACAATCAGGAGAGACAGATGACACAACTGGCAAGGAAAGAGTATCAAACGTCCAAAATGAAAATAATATTATATGGTAGGCCACCAAACAGGAGGAGGTAATGAAGTTCAAAGGAACTAAAGTGTGACTGGAATAGGATCATTAGGTGTTCTAGTTATAGTATTGTAAGGTCCAAGTTACAGTGTAGTTCCATAGAAGGGGAGCTGTGGTATTAAGAGTAGGGCTACTCAAATGGGTGCTCAGAAATTCTTGGGTGGATCATTGAAACAAATGTCATTGATTTGCCGCGCTTTCTCTTTTGCAGTTTCTCTCTCTTCTCTGCATGGTGCGCAGTGTTCGGGAAAAATCATTTTCCCGAACATACAAAATTTCTTTCCTTGAATTTTTCAAGAGGAGATATCAAAAAATTGGGTTGTTTTTACAAATTTTAACACTATTTTTCTCTATTTTGGGGGATTTTTCCTTTTCCCCATGCCCTCAACCGGAATTTTTTAAATTGAAAACGGCACGATACTAAGCTGAGACAGTTTTTCCCGAACTCTAATGGTGTAGCATTGGTAGTCACAGACCGTGTTGAAAGGAGAGTCAATGGTCCTCAATTACACTTGTCAAAGCAAAAACTCAAGTGTTCATATTAGCATGCACGGGTCTCAAGCATGAATGCTAACACAGATGGCATGAAATGCACATGATATAGAGCGCATGAAAATTGAAGTAGTAGCAGCTCGGGCAATCAAAACACCAATCCTACAAACTTTCCACAATCTCAAGCAGAGGAATTGGCTGAAAAGGTGCAAGAAGTTGAACATTAGCTCTCCATATTGGTCGATTAGGCATCCTGTCACAAAGTGATGACGTGGCGGACAGCAGAAACCCTAATTTCTGCGAGAAACCCTAAAAAAACCTACAAACCCTAATTTTTGCCACAAACCCTAATTTTTGCCACAAACCCTAATTTTTGGAAATCGGGGAGGTTTTTTTTTTTTTTTGGGATATTTTTGAGCGACGCAAATCTCAGCTTTTGGCCAGAAAAGCATAATTGCTTTTTGTTGCTCTCATTGAGAGAGAGAGAGAGAGAGAGAGAGAGAGAGAGAGAGAGAGAGAGAGAGAGAATTTGCTTTTGCTTTCAGAAACTCTTTGTGAGAGAGGGAAAGAGCTTTTGCTTTCAAGGCTTTTGATTTTGAAGCTTTTCGGGCTCTGCTTTTGGGCATTGCTTGTAAGCTAACCCATGCTTCATCCGTCATATTCTGTGGCTTCACCTGTTCAAGTGCCTCTTCGCAATCCTTAAGAAATAGGATTCCTTGAATCCTGTCTTTCCAAAGATCAAAACCTGTACCATCGAACCTTCGTAATCCTTAAGAAATAGGATTCCTTGAATCCTGTCTTTCCAAAGATCAAAACCTGTACCATCGAACCTCTTAATCTTGAAGAGGTTCTTCACATCCGAAGAAGATGAGGCCATAGTTGCACGGAATAAGAGGGATAATACGCTGAATTTTTGGGCAAAATGCGCAAAAATCGGAGTATAGCCTCACAGAGATGTGCACTACAGCTCCAAATGGTCACAGGAGCAATTTGGGGCAAAATAGGTCGATTTGGGCACAAAATTCAATTTCTGAAATTTATGCACAGGAAATTTCAGCGAGCGAATTTGTGCTCGAAAACAACAAATTTAGTTGTTTTTAGCCTCAGAAGACATACATAAGACTAATACACAGCCTTTAGAAGCATGTAAGCGCAAAAGTCCCAATTTGTAGCATCAAAATTGTATGAAATTGAGCCACAAATGGTCATACATCGACAAAATTTGTCAAATGTGCGTAGATTGCATCAATTTGCACTTTCCCCAATGTAATCGCACCATAAAAACACTTGCAAAAACTTGTGTAAATATGAAATTTGCTTAAAACACCTCTTTCAGGGCTTGTTTTTCGGCAATTTCAGTGTTTTCGGTAGTGGGGACTTAGCAAAAGTATTCCCACACCTTAATACATCATTTGCAAAACTTGTATTTTGCTGTCATTGTAATAGACTTGGACACTCCAAGTCAAGAATCAACCGCGACAGCACCAAATAACCACTTCAAAACAAGTCACAGATCACAATAGATGTACATTGGCCCGGTGGAGTTCCGTGCCTAGAGATATTGGCGCCAAAGACTGGCGCCCCTTTCGGTATTTTTTTATATATTAATCAAATCAAAGTACAAGAGAGTGGCTAGGGTTTCACTCTCAGACTTTGCGTCCAAATGCTCTAAGAAGTGAGGCCCTCACCACTAATTTAAAGGTTAGAAGGGATGGCCAAAAGCAGAGCCCCAAAAGCTTCAAATCAAAAGTAATTGCTCTCTCTCTCCCAGAGAGAGTCAAAACTTGAAAGCAAAAGCATTCTCTCTCTCTTTCTCATATTGTAGAGAAAAAGCAAAATTTGCGTCGCTCGTCATTTTCAATTTTTTATTTTTTTAATTTTTATAATAGCCTCCGTGATTTCCAAAAATTAGTGATTTTGGCAAAAATTAGGGTTTGCAGGAATTTTAGGGTTTATGGCAGAAATTAGGGTTTCTGCTGTCCGTAGCCACGTCATCACTTTGTGACATACCCCCCTCTTGAAAGCATTGTAATCGAACGCGATTACGCTTGCAAAACCGACAAAAGCCATAAACCGTCTTAGCAGACACTGACTGTTAGTACCTACATACTAGGAACACACATCTAGCACATGTACAAAATCGACAGTCACATCACAGGAAATCACAGGACATCACCAGACATCACAGGACATCACATGACATTCAACATTCGTTCGGATCTTAGACCATGATTTATCGGCAATGTAGCTAGCAATCACATCTAGGTCCAATCGGAACCTCATCAATGTCTGATTGACTAACCCCTATTGCAACCATGTCTATTCGAGATCAATCGGACCAAAATGTTGCAGTCATTTCGGCTATCAGTTCCTGCACTCACAAGAAGTCAAGAACAAATCAGTATCATTATCAGGAATTCCATTTCATAAAGTCATCCAACAAAATACTGTCAGCTCTCAGTATCCCTGAAGCTCAAAGAGACATCAGTGACTTTAGTATCAAAATCAAGGCATCTGTTGACAAGGGAGCGGAGTGACTCCCCTCTTGTGCATCCCACTGCACCAAATCTCCGGCCAAGCTGAATTCTTGGTTCCGTTTGGAGTAGACTATGCTAAACCAAAACATCGAGGTAAAGTTTCACAATCCGAGGAGTATCTGCTAGGTCCTCCTCCTCCATCCACTTCGCATCAAATGCAGGAAAGTTCTTGAACTAAACCAAGAACCGCCTTCCGACTTTACCTTTCTTCGTATCGTTATGTGCCAAAATCTATTCAGGAACAAGGATCTCCTCGTTTTCTTCCACTTCGGGTTGCTCATCAGGTTCTCCATCATCAGGCACATCACCCTTAACAGGGTTAAAGAGACTCACATGCAAATGCATTATGAATCCTCCAAGTATCTGGCAGTTTCAATCGGAAGGAGACATCATTTATCTTGTCAGTGATGTGGAAAGGTCCGTAGTATCGCATACTAAGCTTTGGAAAAAGCCTCTCCTTTCCCTTTTTCTTTCGTAGGCGTGCCTGCTCAAAAGTAAGAGCACCCAATCATCCTCCTTCAATTTCAAGTCGCGACGATGGCGATCTGCTGCCTTTTTCTTTCGTTCTTGAGACTCCTCCAAAGTCTCGCGAACCTTGGCAAAAGCCGTATCCAAATCTCGCGAATATTCATCCGCTTCAAATATCTAATCTTTTGTGCTCAGGAAGGATGGAACCTTCGCAGCACTTTCAACAATCTCACATGGTGTCTTCCCCGTCGAAGAGTGTATCGTGTTATTGTAGGCAAATTCCACCAAAGGTAAGTTCTTTTCCCATTGAGTCTTCTGTTCCGAGATACAAGACTTCAATAAATCTAAAATCACTGAATTGGCAATCTCAAATTGCCCGTCAGTCTGCAAGTGGAACGATGACGAGAATTGCAACTGCGTGCCAATGTTCTCCCAAATTGCCTTCCAAAACAAACTCATAAATCTGGGGTCTCTGTCGGAGACAATCGTCTCAGATGTGCCATGTAATCGGAAAATCATCGTGATCATTCTGTGTTCTTGGGAGATCAAAAATGAAATTCATTGCAATACTTTCCCAGGGGTGGGTGGGTATGGCTAAAGGCTATAACAATCCCTGTGCCTTATAGCATGTCAAACTTGACCTTCTGGCATACCAAGCAACTGCGCACAAACTCTTCCACATCCTTTTTGAGTCTCGGCTCAAAGAAGTATCTCTCTACCTCCTTCATGGTGGTAGCAATGCCGCGGTGACCCGTAAAAGGTGGACAGTGGCATTCCGTCATAACCTTATCCCTCAACGGCTGTGTAACGCACAACATAGTCTTTTTCATCAAGTAGCCTTCCCGAAGGGAGTATTCAGCTACTGTCTCCCCATCCCGTATCCGTGTGAAAATATCTGCAAAAGCTGTATCTGTGGCATACTGACCGACCATATCCTCAAAGCTCCTATAATGTATCACGGAAACAGCCAGAACCAACGGTTTCCGAGACAAAGCATCTGCCACCACATTCTTCTGTCCCTGCACATGGACAATCTGGAAGTGGAACTGTGACAAGATGTTCGCCCACCGCATCTGCTTTTCCGAAAGCTGCTTCTGTGACAAGAAGTAGCGCAAACTCTGATGGTCTGTAAAGAGAGTAAAATCCGCTCCGAGTAGGTAATGCCTCCATTGAGTAAGAGCATGGATAACTGCCAAAAGCTCTTTCTCATAGATCTGTGCTTACATCTCCGGCCTAGAGAACAAACGGCTCTCGTAAGCTATGACATGGCCTTCTTGCATCAAGACCGCACCCAGACTACGACCACAAGCATCACAATATACTTCAAATGACTTCTGCAAGTCCGGCAAAGTCAAAATAGGTCCCGTAGTCAATTTCTCTTTCAATGTCCGAAAGGCAGTCACCTCTGTGGGTCCCCACGAAAAAGGTACTCCTTTCTGTGTCAAGGTATGCAAAGGGGAAGCAACCTCTGCAAACTTTCGTATGAACCGCATGTAGTACGAACATAGTCCCAAGAAGCTTCTAACTTCATGGACATTCCTCAAATCGGGCCAATCACGAATAGTCTCTATCTTGGCCGGGTCCATTTGCACTCCTGCTGCTGACACAATGTGTCCCAAAAAGTGTATCTCTGGTAGGAAAAATTCACTTTTCTTTGCATTAATCACTAACGTGTGATCTTGTAAGGCCTGAAAGACTTGAAGCAGATGATCTCTGTGTTCTGCCTCATTCTTGGAGAAAACAATGATGTCGTCAAAGAAAATGCCAACAAATAACGTGTACTCTCGAAAAATCTTGTCCATCATCCGGTTAAATGTCGCAGGAGCATTGGTTAAGCCAAAAGGCATCACCAAAATCTCAAATAACCCAAAAGTCGTCCGAAAAGCTGTCTTGTAGACATCTCCTGGCGCTATCCTGATCTGATGATATCCACTCTTCAAGTCAATCCCGCTAAAGCACGAGGATCCTTGTAACCTGTCAAGTATATCATCGATCCTAGGAATCGGAAATCTGTTCTTGATGGTGATTTTGTTGAGAGCGCTATAATCGATGCACATTCTCCAAGATCCGTCTTTCTTCAAAACCAACAACACTGGAGAGCAATACGGTGAAGTACTAGGCTGGACAAGACCCTTTTCCAAGAGGTCTTTCACTGGGTTCATAATCTTTTCATTCTGTACTCGGCTCACATGATAAGGTGGCCGATTCGGTGGTGTGCTTCCAGGCATCAGACCAATGGTCTGATCTTCAGGCCCTCTGAAAAGCAATCGTCATGAGTGTGGAGAAAAATCTTGTCATTCTTTTGATCAGGTCAAAACATATTCAATCTTTATCCAGCGTTCAGTTCTCTCCCAAAAGAATGAGTAAGAAATTGAAGTTCATCAAGTACAATATCTAAGCCCTTCATTTATCAAAGTGGCTTTCTCGGCCCGATAGTCAACCACGGCGTAGTTCTTGTGGTACCAAGGGATCCTGAGTAGAACGTCACTCGCGTGCCCTGAACAGCCCTGTCATTGCAAACGAAGTTTGCCAATGCTCGGTGTAATCATAATGGCAACATCCCATCCGGGTGCCAGTCGAACTACCTCCGCTTGTGGCGTCAGTCTGTTGGGTGTAATTTCCAAATCGAGCCGCCAATTCCAAGTGAAAAGAAGTTGGCCTTGGCTCCTTCAAAAGAGCTTCCTGATCCTTCACTTTGCCCCAAAAGCGGCAAAGTTTGTACTTTCATTCATTAGATTCGGTGCAGGTCCCACGCCATGTGGTACAAGTTTTGCTTTTCTATCTGCCTTTTCTGCCACATTCCTCAGTTGCTCTCGAACTCTCAGACCTATCGTCGTCTTTATCATTCTGTTCTTTCTGTGCCTTATTAGGGCACTTCGCGGAGATATGTCCATGTTCCCCGCATCCAAAGCACTTCCCCTCTCTGGTGAAGCGAGCTCTCTTCTTAGGAGTAAGCTTGGGTCGTGCATCATTTTTCTCCGGGTTGCTCTTTTTCTTTCTACTTTCATTCCCAAAAGTCTGTTCGGCTCGTTGTGTCATGGCCTCATATGTGGGGTAGGTCAGACTGCCAGAGTGAATGGCAAAGCCCCGCTTCACATGACTCATCAACTCCTGAATAGAAGCTGACTTCTGTTCTAAGCAGTGATCTCGGATCTCTGTAGGTAGACCCAAGGTAAACCGCTCAATCTGTTCTCTGAACGAGATCTTCTTGAATGAAGAGGCGGGTAGAAAAGAGCTCCAGAATCTTTCACAATAAGCATTGATTGTATCTTTCTTGTTCATCCGAAGATGGTTCCAAGCAGCTCGTACATCTCGTTCACATTCTTGCATCAACCAAGAAGAAATAAAAAGCTTCTTAAATTTCAGCCATTTAACTGGCGCACTCTTGTTAAAAGAAGCGTGGACCACCAAGTACGAGCATTCCCCTTAAGGTAAGAGGTAGCTCTCCGACTCTTGGAGTGCTCTGAATAGCGTCCTCCCGCGAAAGCGATGTCAAACTGCTGTATAAAAGACAAAGCCTTCGAAGCATCTGAGTATCCTGAAAAGTATCAAACTTGATCGAGTGGCCACCTTCCTTAAACTGTCGGACTTTCTTGCTTTTATCTTCGAGAAAGTCATACTGGTTGGCTTTGTAAAAATTCTTCTTGTTCGCATAAAACTTTCCATGATCAGAATCTGAGTTGTCTGTAGGCAAGTCCTTAGTAGAACTGTCAGTCTCTGGGCGAGATGTAGCCTTCTTCTTGCCCTTTCCGAAGCTTTGTTTCTTGCTTCGCTTTTAACCTTTTCTGTCTTCTTCGCTCGAATCTGAAGAGCTAGAAGAACTGTCAGAAGAAGAAGAAGAAGAAGAAGAACTGGGTACTCCTTCAAATCGAACACGCTTCTTCTGTTTCTTTGCCTTGTCAAATGTCGACCGACGACCCAAATATCCCGAGAAGTCAGTGCCTTTCTTCTGCTTTTTGCCGTGCTTTTTCCCTTTCTTTTGCACATTGAAAAGCTGAGCAATCCGTGCATCAACCACGTTCTCTAGTTCCTTCTCCGTATATTTCTTGGAGGCAGAAGGTTTCTTGAGAGCAGGTTTCGGGAGTGGTGTTGTGGTTCTTTGCCACTCCATCTGTACCTCTTCCAAAGAGGTCTGGTTCATATATTTTGCCATGTTCGGGTCCTTGGCAAAATTGAGCATCATCTGTGTTGCATCGCTGATCAACTGGCGACGCTCCATCTCTCGCTGCTCCGCCTGAGTAGGCCAAGGCGGGCCATACTCTCTGTCGGAATCTTCGTTGTGATCCCTGCCCACATCTCGAGATGCAGAGGGAGTTGATTGATCATTGCCTGAAGCCATAGGTGCCGCGGAAAAAAATTTTCGGGGATCGGATTTCCCGTAGAAGAGAAATCGGCCGTGCTCTGATACCACTGTAACAGACTTGGACACTCCAAGTCAAGAATCAACCGCGACAACACCAAATAACCACTTCAAAACAAGTCACAGATCACAATAGATGTACACTGGCCCGACGGAGTTCCGTGCCTAGAGATATTGGCCCCAAAGACTGGCGTCCCTTTCGGTATTTCCTTTTATATTAATCAAATCAAAGTACAAGAGAGTGGCTAGGGTTTCACTCTCAAACTTTGCGTCCAGATGCTCTGAGAAGTGAGGCCCTCTCCACTAATTTAAAGGTTACAAGGGATGCCCAAAAGTAGAGCCCCAAAAGCTTCAAATCAAAAGCAATTGCTCTCTCTCTCCCACATAGAGTCAAAACTTGAAAGCAAAAGCATTCTCTCTCTCTTTCTCATATTGTAGAGAAAAAGCAAAATTTGCGTCGCTCATCATTTTCAAATTTTTTTTAAAAAATAAAAATAGAAATTTTAATAGCCTCTGCGATTTCCGGAAATTAGGGTTTTTGGCAAAAATTAGGGTTTGCAGGAATTTTAGGGTTTCTGGCAGAAATTAGGGTTTTTGCTGTCTGTAGCCACGTCATCACTTTGTGACAGTCATAACCTGTAATTTCCTGTTTTTGACCTAATTTCAGCTTGTTTTGGGTCAATTTGGGTTGCTGGGAGCTCTCTGGTGTCCAGGGATGAGTCCTTTGGCGACAAAATTGCAAAATCTCGCCTGAAAGTTGACCTTCTTGGCTGAAATTCAGCGTTTGTAGGTTTGGGGCAAACCCTAATCGAGACTCTGATACCAGTTGATGAGCGAGTGGCGGTGTGTAAGTAAAAGAGCACGCGAGGAAGTGCAGAGAGTGTGCAGAGAGGGGAGGCGAAGGCCAACAGGAGAGGAAGCGCTAGCAGAAGAGAGAGGGCTCACGTTTTTGGGGAAAACTCAATAAGTGAGTTTTGGGTTTTCCCACTTTTATTATAAGTGACCTTTAAAAAATGTGTCCAGGTATATGAACCTGGACAAAGTATAAAAATGTACAAAAAGAGGTTATTTAGGCCTTTAACCCAACACTAACCTCATTGCAGATTCGATCAATCATGAAGAACCGATCTTGGCTCTCGAGCCTAGGTCCAAAGAACCCCTTCAGGAAGAACCGATCTTGGCTCTCGAGCCTAGATCCAAAGAACCCTCACAGGAAGTACTATGTGTTTGAACGATTCGTCAGCACGCATTGTTCGAGTGTTTCATTCGTGATCGTTTCCAGTATTTTAGTCAGCGTCTTTATGTGATCCCTTTTCCTAGGCATGACATATTGTACGTTGAGCACGTTTCACTCATGAATGAGCACAAATGTATGCGGATTTTTCATGAAAAGCTGAAAAGTATGCATTCAAGGAAGTCACATTCCATGTCTCTTCCTTGGCACGACACAATTGTAGAAAGAGCACATGAAAGTATGAGCACGAAGCATGGGCATTTCCGTTGCGAATTGCCACAATTGATTGCTTTAGATCAGAAGAGGCAGATTCAATCTCATTGTTTGCGTGTGTGTGGTGAACGGTTTGGCACTCCGTTTCTTTGTTCATCTATATTGCATGCACAGTCTTTGAGGAAGACAAGATTTTGTCCAGTCACTTTAAATGAAAGAAGCAGGACTCTAGATGACGTTGACGCATCGAAGGAGCCACATAAGACTTTGTGTCGCTTTCGGCGCGGCCCAAAGAAGCAAGCCTTGCAGACCTTTATGAAGTTCAAGTACCGCACGACCCACACATTAGAGTGGGCCGACGAAGAGTCCCTTCCAGGATTCCAGATACTATCGGCGATCTCCCTCGACGCCATACAGTTCGGTACCAGTACCTCACTTTGAAAAGGAGGGGATGTCATGTGACACATCCAATCCTGTGTCCGTGGACAAGCTACTTCATAACAAGGGTTCCGTCAGTCCAATCAGTTTAGATTAGCAAGTGTTCTGGCACTCTTGTGAGTCTGTTCGCAGACCGTGCATGCCCAGGCACTTAAGTGTAGATGCATATCCTCTGGTTGCACACAGCATGATCATAAGTATTCCCATCAGAATCCTTCAGAGGAATTTTCTAGTGCATTTAGCCTATTTTCCCTATTTTTGACATTTTTCACTTATTATTTTTAAGTGACTTTTGTTGGAAAGTAGGTAGGGCAATTTTGCTAAGTTTGTATATAAGCAAACTAGAGCTAGCACTTTCTGGCAGAAGAGACAGCAGGAGCTCAACAGGCAACTTCTCAGCAGAACCCCAAGCCCTAGCGGTTTTTGATTCACATCATCAAGCTAGTGTTTTTGGACCAGATCAGCTAGCGTTTTTGCTTTTGCAGATCCCTGGCGACGGAGGACTCAACAAGAGACCTAGCGTTTTGCAGTTGCAAGCCATCCGGCGATAGCAGAGCCATTTTCAGCCCTTGTGTTTTTAATTTGCAGATCAGCCCCAGCGTTTTGTAGATTCACCGTGACGGAACATCAGGAAACCTCATCGTTTTCAGTTTTCAGCCCTTAGACACCGCAGATCAAGTCCCGAACTCGCAGATCTCACTTTCCCGCAGCAGTTCCTCGCCGCTCGGTCAATTTCCGCAAGGTTTACAGTTTCAGCCCAGAAAACGCAGATTTCAGCATCTGCGTTTTCAGCGCGTCGTCGTCGCATCGTCGCTGTTGACATCGTCATCGACATAGAGTCAGAATTCATTAGATAAAGATTTGCAGATTTCAGCCATTAGCATTTTCAGATTTCAGCCGTCTCGTCGTCGTCCTCATCGTCGTCGACATCGTCGGCAAGTCCAAGCATTGTAGAGATTGTGCAATCATAAGTAGACCACTCTCGCCATAGAGGGTGGGGCCTTCGGAGGAGGGTTTTACAACATCTTGGTGTCGTATTCTCTTCTCTCTCTATCTCTCAGTCTCATACAATTGCACGCACAGTGTCCATTCACTTGTTTGTGATCATAGCACTCTCTCATCAAGAATGGAAGGCTCTCCCTTCCATAAGAACAAAAGGAACCCTTGAGCATAGTTCGGAGCACTCATCTTGAGCAAAGTTCAACATTCATTTCGCTGCACCTTACAAAGCACAATAAGGGAAAGCCAAGACGTCTCAAGCAACCTCTTAGACTTCTCAAAACCCACAGAATGGTAAGACCGGTAAGAATGGTGACTCTTCTAGCCCATCTTCCTCTAATTCTTCAAAAAAGAACTCTCAAAATGAATCTAAGGGTAAAGCTAAAGCACCTGCAAAACCTAAGCTAACCCCGAATGAAAAAGCTGCACAAGGAAGTATAGGAGGATACATCAGGGCTCAAAAAAAAGTGATTTATGCTAAGGAAGGTAGATGTTATCAATGTCACGTCAAGGGTCACATTAAGAAGGCTTCTCCTAAGACAGCCCCACCTAAAGAACCAAAGGCACCCACAATAACCACAAGCACTTTAATGACCCAAGCTGAATCTTCTCTTGTCTCTGACACACACATTGATGAGTCTCTCATGAAGTGATATGGTCATGTGAAGGGTCAGCGTTTTATCATATTGTTTGATCTAGGTAGAACGCATGATGTGATTAGTGTCTCTCTTCATGAGAGAGCCCGCCTAGAGGTTAGTCAGAAATCTCCTCTCGAGGTTTCTGGCTTCGCTTCGGTATGGACTCTCTCATCACGAAAGAGTGCCTTGATGTGTTGTTTATAGTTTAACAAGCTGTTTTCCGTAGAAAATTTCTTGTGTCTCCTCTTTCAGGATGTGATATACTTTTGGGCATTAGATGGTTTCGTGAGCATAACCCTCTCATTGATTGGGAGGCCAACACGCTCACATTAAATGCCAAGACTGACTCCCCCATCATCATTCGAGCTAAGGAAGATCTGCATTCTTTGCCTCTCAATTCTCATGTGCAGGTAAAGCGTGAATTACGACGAGGAGCACAAGTGGCATTCATCTATGCTGCTCCAGTTTCCCAGAGCATTCAGTCTCCAGACAAGTATTCAGATTTGTTTACCAAGTTTAAGCATCTCTTTTTGTAGGATGATCTTCCAACCTGTCTCCCACTAGAGCGGCCGAAGGACCATCGCATCGAGCTTATGGAGGGGACACAGCCTGTCAGCAAGGCTCCCTACCGTTTGAACAAGACACAGGAGAAAGAGTTAGAGCGACAACTCACGAAGTTGGTGGCCAGAGGATTCGTACGTCCTAGTGTAAGTGTCATGTGACACATCCAACCCTACGTGTCCGTGGACAAGCTACAGCATGACCAGGGTTTAGTTCAGTCAAGTCAGTCTAGAGTAGGAAGTGATCCGGCACTTTTGTGAGTCTGTTCGCAGACCGTGCATGTCCAGACACTTAGATTAGATGCATATCCTCCGGTTGCACACAGCGTGATCATCAGCATTACCATCAGAATCCATATGGGGAATTTTTCAGTGCATTAAACCTATTTTCCCTATTTTTTGACATTTTTCACTTATTTATTAAGTGACTTTTGTTGGAAACTAGGTAGGGCAATTTTGCTAAGATAATATATAAGCAAACCAGCAGAAGACACAGCAAGAGCATCGCTCAATAGGCAACTTCTCAGCAAGAACCAGATGACCTAGCGTTTCAGCTTGAAGACCTCCTGCAGCCTAGCGTTTTGGATCAGCCCCAGATCGCCCAGTGTTTGCAGATTCAGCCCTGCGATCTTGTCTTGCTGTAGCAGATTGCCACCGCATCAACACCATCGCGACAGTACCTCAGAAGAGCCCTGGCGTTAGTGGAATTTCAGCAT
The DNA here is from genome assembly GCF_014529385.1 of Adiantum capillus-veneris. Lineage (NCBI taxonomy): Eukaryota > Viridiplantae > Streptophyta > Polypodiopsida > Polypodiales > Pteridaceae > Adiantum > Adiantum capillus-veneris. Next base: position 77,677,039 of record NC_140951.1, read on the forward strand.
TCTGCCAGCATTTTCAGAATTCAGCAATTAGCGTTTTTGTACCACAGCAGTTAGCATTTTTCAAGTAGCCTTCACCAGCGTTTTGCACCAACACTTCAGCGCTTAAGTCAGCAAGACCAGTGATCAGCAGCCCTGCAACTAGTGTTTTTTTCAGCCCTTGCCTTGGCGATTTGTAGCAGCAACACAGCCAGCAATACAGCGTTTCAAAGGTCAGCCGATACCAACGTTTTCAAGCCATGAACATCTAGCGTTTTTGGAAGGACCAACAGATAGAAGGGTAGCAGACCATGTGATTCCAAGCAAGAAAGATCAATCCGACCAGAACCAGTTCAAGTATTCAGTTTCCAGCAGTAGATTCGTCATTGTCGTCCACACCGTCGACCTCGACATCGCAACCATTAGACTCATTGCATCAGCCATTGTACCAGATTGTGCAATCAATAGTAGATCACTCTCGCCATCGAGAGTGGGGCCCTTGGAGGAGGGTTTTACAACGTCTCTGGTGTCGTATTCTCTTCTCTCTCTATCGTTCAGTGTCATGCACTTCCATTCACAGTGTCCATTCACTTTGTTTGTGTCCATTGCACTCTCTCGCTAAAGGAACGGAAGGCTCTCCCTTCCGTAAGTAAAAGGAACCCTTGAGCATAGTTCAGAGCACTCGTCTTGAGCAAAGTTCAACATTCACTTCCGCTGCACCTTACATTGGTATCAGAGCTTTGGTAGTGTTATGTATCACTCAAGGAAAGAACCACTTTTTTTTTTTTTTGTTTGTTGTGTCGCACATAACCCAAGACTTCTTGGGCATGTCGATTCCTAATCGTGTTTTTGAAGAGTGACAGGAATCCCAAGAAAGAAGGGCTTGTCCAGCCTCCCCTTGTGCCTCTTTTCACTCATTGAGAGCGGACCGTGCACTTAGCCGCCGGCCAATAGACGTGAGGTGGGAGAAAGCAACCTTGGTGTGAGCGCAAGGCCGCCAAGGGGTGCGCCCGCGGAAAAGAGCAGAACTCGGGTGAAGAGAAGATCCTTCTCTAACACAGATTGCAAGCGAAACAAGAACCTCAAGAACCCAAGAACCTCAAGAACCCCAAGAACCTCAAGACCCTCAAGCACCCAAGACCCACAAGAACCCAAGTTTCTCGGGAACTTTAGAACCAAAGATCACAATGTATGGTCATCACCCGAAGCGGAATGGATACTTCGCATGGAGGTGGTGAGCATGGGAGTGGCGAAGAAGAGTTTTTCCCACCGGGAGGTTTTTCCGATCCTCCCCCTTCCCCGTCTACGCCACGAGTTGTACCAAATCCTATGGAGGCGATGGTCAAGTCGATGATGGCACAACAACAAGAAATGAATCGCGTTGCGATGGCACAACTAGAAAGAAAAGCAGAACGACAGGAAGCCTTGGAGCATGAACGCAAACTCAGACAAGACACCTTGGAGCGTAAGCGTGATCAAGCGCGCTTGGCGGCCGAAGAACGACAGACAGAGCGTGCGGCACAGAGTGAACAATGCTTGCAAGAGTTTGTACGACATGTTCTCGCCTCGAAGTCCGAGCCATCCAAAGATGTTGGTAGTTCATCAAGTGGCGCAAGTCGAGATTCGGACTCTAACAACACAGCCACAGAGAAGATCCAATTCAGTAAGTATAATGGTAAGATGGATGCTACGGTTATTCATTTTTGGTTGCATCAATTTTATGCTTATTTTGTTATAACTAAGAAGACAGGAAATAGCAAGGTTTTGACGATAGCTATGTACCTTGCTGGTGATGCCATCAATTGGTACCACGCATGGCAAGAGGCATAGTTAGCCACGCACCTAGAGGAAGCCGACGAATTCACGCCCCTTTCCTTTAATTGGGCCGATTTCCAAGACAAGCTCAAGGCGCGGTTTATGCCACCTCAGTACCTTGTACGATTGAAGGACGATTGGCGCGGTCTCAAGCAAAATGGTATGCCAATTATGTCTTTCTCTAATAGTGTTTTGCAGCTCGCCATTCAATTACGCAAATCGGATGGGGAACGCAAGGAGGCATTCTTTTATGGATTGGACGAGTATGTCAAGTATGATGTCGAGGTGCTCGATCCAATCGATCTCAACAAGGCGGTAGCGATTGCTCTCGCACAGGAGATGAAGCACAACAAGGGAAAGCCTAAGGAACACAAGGCTTCCACAAGTATCTCTCAGACTTCTCAGAACCCTCAGAATGCTAAGAACGGTAAGAATGGTAACTCTTCTAACCAATCTTCCAATAGTCTCTCAGAAAAGAACTCTCAAAGTGAACCTAAGGGTAAAGCTAACACAATTGCTAAACCTAAGCTCACTCCAAATGAAAAGATAGCACAAGGAATTCTAGGAGGATACATCATGTCGGAAGAGCAAAGCACTTATTCTAAGAAAGATCGTTGTTTTCATTGTCACATTAAGGGTCACATAAAAAGAACATGTCCTAAGCTTGAATCGAATGAATCTAAAGAATCCACAGAACCCCCTTCCTTTGTCAATGCAATCGATGACAACACGAGTGTGCCCCAAGTTTCTCATGACCCTCTCTATTGATGAGTCTCTCATTAAATGTTATGGTCATATGACGGGGCAGCGTTTTGTCATATTGTTTGACCCACGCAGTACGCATGATGTGATTAGTCCCTCTCTTGTTGAGAGAGCCCGCCTAGAGGTTAGTCAGAAATCTCCTCTTGAGGTCTCTGGCTTCGCTCCCGGTATGAACTCTCTCATCACGAAGGAGTGCCTTGATGTGTTGTTTACAGTTCAACAAGCTGCTTTCCGTAGAAAATTTTTCATCTCTCCTCTTTCTGGATGTGATATGATTTTGGGCATTCGATGGTTTCGTGAGCATAATCCTCTTATTGATTGGGCGGAAAATACGTTCACTTTCAATGCCAAAAGTGACTCTCCCATTGTCATTCGTGGAGAGCAAGTTGTTCATTCTCCATCTCTCATTTCTAATGTGCAGGCGAAGATTGAACGGATTCAGGAGAAGGAGACTCTCTCAGTCTCGTCTTCTCCAAAGCATGATACACAGGATTTGCATGATTATGATAAGCATGATGAATTGCATGATAATGATGAGCATGATGATTTTGATGATAAGGACAAGCATGATGATTTGCATGATGGTCAAGATGTGTTTTCTTACAAGCATGATGATTTGTATGATCAAGACGTGATTGTTTCCAAGGATGATGGTTTAGTTGATGCTTTTTCTAGCGAAGTTAACCTCGTTGCAGATTCGATCAATCACGAAAAATTGATCTTGGCTTTCGAGTCGAGGTCCACTGCACCCCCCCTCCCTTCCCAGGCAGATTCGATCAAACATGACGAACCAATCTTGGCTCTCGAGCCTAGGTCCAAAGAACCCTTACAAGAAGAAGTACTATGTGTTCGAATGATTTGTCAGCGTGCATTGTTCGAGTGTTTCATTCGTGATTGTTTCCTGTATTTTAGTCAGCGTCTTTATGTGATCCCTTTTCCTAGGCATGACATATTGTACGTTGAGCACGTTTCACTCATGAATGAGCACGGATGTATGCGGATTATTCATGAAAAGCTGAAAAGTATGCATTCAAGGAAGTCACATTCTATGTCTCTTCCTTGGCACGACACAGTTGTAGAAAGAGCACAAGAAAGTATGAGCACCAAGCATGGGCATTTCCATTGTGTTTTGCCACAGTTGATTGATTTGAATCAGCATAACAAGATTCGATCTCATTGTTTGCGTGTGTGTGGTGAACGGTTTGGCACTCCTTCTCTTTGTTCATCTAGATTGCATGCAGAGTCTTTGAGGAAGACAAGATTTTTTTCCAGTCACTTTACACGGAATAGGTATGTTCATGTTCTTGTGTTGGAAGTGGTTTCATGAATTTTCAGCCATGGAGATTCTTGAAGCAGGAGGAAGCATGACTCTAGACGAAGTTGAAGCATTGAAGGAGCCACATAAGATTTTGTGTCGCTTTCGGCGAGGCCAAAAGAAGCAAGCGTTGCAGACCTTTATGAAGTTCAAGCATCGCATGACCAACGCATCAGAGTAGGCCGGCGAAGAGTCCTTTCCAGGATTCCAGACGCTGTTGGCGATCTCCCTCGACGCCATACAGTTCGGTACTAGTACCTCACTTTAAAAAGGAGGGGATGTCAAATGACACATCCAACCCTTTGAATCCGTGGACAAGCTACAACATGACCAGGATTCAGTTCAGTCAAGTCAGTCTAGAATAGGAAGTGATCTGGCACTTTGGTGAGTTTGTTCGCAGACCGTGCATGTCCAGACACTTAGATTAGATGCATATCCTCCGGTTGCACCCAGCATGATCATGAGCATTACCATCAAAATTCATTAGAATCCATCATTGGAATTTTCCAATGCATTAAACCTGTTTTCTCTATTTTTTGACATTTTTCACTTATTTATTAAGTGACTTTTGTTGGAAACTAGGTAGGGCAATTTTGCTAAGATAATATATAAGCAAACCAGAGTTAGCACTTTCTGGCAGAAGACGCAGCAGGAGCATCGCTCAATAGGCAACTTCTCAGCAAGAACCAAATGACCTAGCATTTTCAGCTTGAAGACCTCCTGCAGAGCCTAGCGTTTTGGATCAGCCCCAAATCGCCCAATGTTTGCAGATTCAGCCCTGCGATCTTGTCTTGCTGTAGCAGATTGCCGCCGCATCGACACCATCGCGACAGTACCTCAGAAGAGCCCTGGCGTTAATGGAATTTCAGCATTCTGCCAGCGTTTTCAGAATTCAGCAATTAGCGTTTTTGTACCATAGCAGTTAGCGTTTTTCAAGTAGCCCTCACCAGCGTTTTGCACCTGCACTTCAACGCTTAAGAAAATCAGCAAGACCAGCGATCAGCAGCCCTACAACTAGCGTTTTTTTCAGCCCTTGCCTTGGCGATTCACAACAGCAACACAGCCAGCAATACAACGTTTCAAAGGTCAGTCGATACCAGCGTTTTCCAGCCATGAACATCTAGCGTTTTTGGCTAGAAGGACCAGCAGATAGAAGGGTAGCCGACCCAGTAATTCCAAGCAAGAAAGAACAGTCCGACCAGACTCAGTTCAAGCATTCAGTTTCTAGCATTAGATTCGTCATCATCGTCCACACCGTCGACCTCGACATCGCAGCCATTAGACTCATTGCATCAGCCATTGTACCAGATTGTGCAATCAATAGTAGACCACTTTCGCCATCGAGTGGGGCCCTTGGAGGAGGGTTTTACAACGTCTCTGGTGTTGTATTCTCTTCTCTCTCTATCTCTCAGTCTCATGCACTTCCATTGACAGTGTCCATTCACCTTTGTTTGTGTCAATTGCACTCTCTCACTAAAGGAACAGAAGGCTTATCCTTGCCTCTTGGGATGACCCCTTTGAGGTATGGACGGATGCGAGCAATGTCGCCATAGGCGCTGTGCTTCAGCAGCATGGTCGTTCTGTAGCTTTCCTCAACGGAAGCTCAATAGTGCAGAAAATAATTATTCAGTTTATGATAAAGAACTTTTGTCTGTCATTCACTCTCTTAAGCATAGGAAGCATTTTCTTTATGGTAGAGAGTTTACAGTTCGCACAGATCATCAAGCCCTCAAGTGGCTCCAGTCTATGTCTAGTGCACATTGGAGTGATCGCCAGGCACGGTGGTCACAATTTTTTGAGCAATTTGGAGGTTTGATTGAGTATGTGCTTGGAGAAGCTAACCCTGTTGCAGATGCATTGAGTCGCAAATGACAGATTTTGGCTCTTGAGTCAAGATCCACAGTTACTATCCAGGGTGTGTCTTTCGACAGTATGAAGAACCAATATGCGGATTCCGAGTTGGTAAGCAATGCTTGCAAGCTCTTGCTTCTCAAGGGCCAAGCAACTATCTCATTCGTGATGGTTTGTTGTATTTTCGTCAACGTTTGTGTGTGTTGTCCTCTCTCAGGCCAACCATATTGCATGATGCACATGACTCTCTCATGGGTGGGCACAGGGGAATGAACACCACTTTGGAAAAAATAGAAAGATTCTTTTATTGGCCTAAAATGCGCAAAGATGTGTTTCGTTATGTCACATAGTGCACTAAATGTCGAAAGGTAAAAGCTCTTCGGAGTAAGTAGCAAGGCCTCTTGCTTCCGCTGCCTATTCCTGATGGACCTTTTCAGGATATCTCCGTGGATTTTGTGACTAACCTTCCGCCAAGTTTGCATTCAAGGAACACTCAATGTTTGACAATTGTTGATCGTTTCATCAAGTTTTGCATGCTGATTCCTTGTAAAGCCACAATCATTGCCCAAGATGTAGCACGGTTGTTCATAAAGCATTGGTACCCCCTCTGTGGTTTGCCAAAATCGATTGTTTCAGATAGGGATGTTAAGTTCACATCTAATTTTTGGCGCTCACTCTTTGAAAATTTTGGCACTAAGTTGAAGTTTTCATCGGCTTTTCATCCACAGTTAGATGGTCAGACAGAGATTTACAATCAATTGGCTTTTGATGTTTTAAAGTTATATGTGTATGATTAGCAGTCTCAGTGGGAGCTCTATCTCCTATTGGTTTAGACTATTTTGAATGACTCTTTTTCCTTTGCCATTGGTTGAACTTCATATGAGGTAGCTTTTGGCCATCCGTTCCAGTCACTTTTGACTCGCTCGGTCAGTCAAATGCCTGATGCCAATGCTGAAAGTCAGTCATTGGATGAGATTTCTGAGAGTGTGAGGCTTCGGCTAAGCAAGGCTCAAGAATCTTATTCACGGCAGGCTAATAAGCATCGCCAGGATGTTTCGATCAAAGAAGGGGATTTGGTGTATTTAAGAATCATGAAGCAACATCTTAGGCAAGTTGGAAAGAAGTGTCTAAAGTTGTCTTTTCGAATGTATGGTCCATTTTTAGTCATTAAAAAGATAAATGAGGTTTCAATGAAATTGCAATTGCCTGAGTCATGGTCAATGCATAACGTTTTCCATGTTTCTTGGTTGAAACACATGTTTTAGGGAACGTCTCCACAGGACATTTTGGAAGAAGAACCGGAGATCATCGATGAAGCCAAAGTCATGGAGCCGGAGCAAGTGTTGTTGCATCGGTTTCGACATGGTTCAAAGAAGCAAGTGAGACAATACTTTTTGAAGTTCAAAGATCGCGGAACCCACGAAGCAGTGTGGGTCGACTAAGAGTTTTTCAAAGATCACTCAGAGTTGTTGGCAGACTACAACGAAGCCATGTAGCTCTGTATCAGTACCTCACTTTAAAAAGGAGGGGATGTCACGTGACACATCCAACCCTATGTGTCCGTGGACAAGCTACAGCATGACCAGGGTTCAGTTCAGTCAAGGTGGTCCACGCTTCTTTTAAACAAGACTACGTCAGTTAAATGGCTGAAATTTAAGAAGCTTTTTTATTTTTTCTTGGTTGACGCAAGAGTATGAATGAGATATACGAGCTGCTTGGAACAACTTTCGGATGACCAAGAAAGATACAATAAATGCTTACTCTGAGAGATTCTGGAGCTCTTTTCTACCCGCCTCTTCATTCAAGAAGATCTCATTCAGAGAACAGATTGAGCGGTTTACCTTGGATCTACCTACAGAGATCCGAGATCACTGCTTGGAACAGAAGTTAGCTTCTATTCAGGAGTTGATGAGTCATGCGAAGCGGGGCTTTGCCATTCACTCTGGCAGTCTGACCTACCCCACAGATGAGGCCATGACACAACGAGCCGAACAGACTTCTGGGAATGAAAATAGAAAGAAAAAGAGCAACCCAGAGAAAAAGGATGCACGACCCAAGGAGTAACATGAGCAAGCTCGATTTATCAAGGAGGGGAAGTGCTTTGGATGCGGGGAACTCGGACATATCTCCGCGAAGTGCCTTAAAAAGGCACAGAAAGAAGAGAATGATAAGGATGACGACAGGCCTAAGAGTTCGAGAGCAGCTGAGGAACGAGGACGAAAAGGCAAGTGAAAACAGGACTGGTTCCAGATTGTGTGGGTACTGATCCCAACACTATGGACGAAAGTACAGAACTTTGCCGAGCTTGGGGCAAAGTGAAAGATCAAGAGGCCCTGATCTTCTTTGATGGAGGAGCCAAGGCCAACTTCATTTCACCGGAATTGGCGGCGCGGCTCGAGATCACTCCCGATCGGATGGGACCACTTTCGGAGGCAGTTCTAGCGGCACCCGGCAGGGACGTAGCCATTACCTGTCATTGGCAAACTTCGGTTGCATTGTCAGGGGTATTTGGGGCATGATGGCTTCTTCATAATGCCTTTGGAGGGTTGTGATGTTCTCTTAGGGATAATGGATTCCCTAGTACCACAAGAACAACGCTGTGGTCGATTATCGGGCGAGGAAAGCGACTTTGACTACAGAGAAGGGCAGAACCATTGTACTTGATATTAAACTGAAGGGCGAGTCTGTCCCTATTGTATTGGCTTCGGCCATTTCAAAATTAATGAAATCCAGTCTGTTTGTTTACTCGATCTTTATGAAAGCATTGAGCGATAAGGATAGGAAAAATATGTCTAAATTTGACAAAGAACGCCAAGATTTTCTCCACTCTCACGCCGATTGCTTCTAAGAGGGCCTACCAGGAGAGTTACCACCTACTCCTCCTGAAGATCATACCATTGATCTGATACCTGGAAGCACACCACCGAACCGACCACCTTACCGTGTGAGCCGAGCACAGAATGAAGAGATTATGAACCAAGTGAAAGACCTCTTGGAAAAGGGTCTTGTCCAACCTAGTACTTCACCGTATTGCTCTCCAGTGTTGTTGGTTTTGAAGAAAGACGGATCTTGGAGAATGTGCATCGATTATAGAGCTCTCAACAAAATCATCATCAAGAACAGATTTCCGATTTGATATACTTGACTGGTTACAGGGATCCTCGTGCTTCATCTGGATTGACCTGAAGAGTGGATATCATCAGATCCGAATCGCGCTGGGAGACGTCTACAAGACATCCTTTTGGACTACTTTTGGGTTATTTGAGTTTTTGGTGATGCCTTTTGGCTTAACCAATGCTCCTGCGACATTTAACCGGATGATGGACAAGATTTTTTGAGAGTACAGGCTATTTGTTGGCACTTTCTTTGACGACATCATGGTTTTCTCCAAGAATGAGGTAGAATACAGAGATCATCTGCTTGAGGTCTTTCAGGCATTACGAGATCACAAGTTAGTGATTTATGCAAAGAAAAGTGAATTTTTCCTACCAGAGATACACTTTTTGGGACACATTGTCTCAGCAGCTGGAGTGCAAATGGATCCGGCCAAGATAGAGACTATACGTGATTGGCCCGATTTAAAGAATGTCCATGAAGTTAGAAGCTTCTTGGGACTGTGTTCGTACTACAGGCGGTTCATACGGAAGTTTGTAGAGGTTGCTTCCCCTTTGCATATCTTGACACAGAAAAGAGTCCCTTTCTCGTGGGGATCCACAGAGGTGACTGCCTTTCAGACATTGAAAAAGAAATTGACTACGGGACCAGTTTTGACTTTGCCGGACTTGCAGAAGTCATTTGAAGTATATTGTGATGCTTGTGGTCGTAGTCTCGGTGTTGTCTTAATGCAAGAAGGCCATGTCATTGCATACGAGAGCTCATTGTTCTCTAGGCCGGAGATGACATCACATATTTATGAGAGAGCTTTTGGCGGTTATCCATGCTCTTACTCGATGGTGGCATTACCTACTCGGAGCAGATTTTACTGTCTTTACATACCATCAGAGTTTGCGCTACTTCTTGTCACAGAAGCAGCTTTCGGAAAAGCAGATGCGGTGGCTATTTCCGCGATACATCATAAGAGCTTCGAGGATATGGTCGACCAGTATGCCACAGATACAGATTTTGCGGATATTTTTCACACGGATACGGGATGGGGAGACAGTAGAAGGATGCTCCATTCGGGAAGGCTACTTGATGAGAAAAACCATGTTGTGCGTTACACAGTCGTTCAGGGAAAAGGTTATGACTGAATGCCACTGTCCACCTGTAAGGTGCAGCGGAATGAATGTTGTATTTTCTCAAGATTAGTGATCTTTATTGCTCAAGGTTCCTTTTAGTTCTTAGGGAAAGAGAGAGCTTTCCGTCTTGTAGAGTGCTGTGGTCACGAACAAAGTGAGTGGATATTGTGCGCGCTATTGAATGAGATTGAGAGAAGGAGAGAGAAGAGATACGACACCGAGAGGTTGTAAAACCCTCCTCCGAAGGCCCCACTTTCGTCGGCGAGAGTGGTCTACTTTGATTGCACAAAGGTGTACAATGCGTATGCAATGGACTGATGCAATGTGACTATGCCGATGACGACGACGGTGATGACGACGACGACTCGGTGGCTGAAATCTGAGGTCTTCTAATTGCTGAATTCGGGGACTGTTTCGGTGGCTGAAAATGACTGTTTTGGCTTCGTTTTTATGGCTGAAAATGGGGGAACATCTGCAACCGTCTTGGGGTGGTTTTGCTACTATGCATAAGGCTGAAAACGCTGTGGTCTGATGTTGGTTTAGGCTGAGAATCAAAAACGCTGATGCTGTCTTTTCCTTGCCAAAAACGCTGGGTTATATGCTCCAAAAAACGCTGATTTGCTGCAGTTTGACTAGCGTTAGTAAAAACGCTGAGAAGGCTGGTGGTTTGGGAGCAAAATCGCCAAGGATCTGCAAGGGGAACATACGCTAGGAAAGGGGGAAACTGTGGTGGCGATGTTGATGCTGAGAAAATGCCAACGCTAGGTGAGAGGTTGGCGCTAGGGGGTCATGAGGGGGGGGGGGGGGGGGGGGGGGGGGGGGGGGGGGGTACTGCTGAGAAGTTGCCTGTTGAGCAGGAAGCTCTTGCTACCTCTTCTGCCAATAACTGCTAACTTGGGTTTGCTTATATATTAACTTAGCAAAATTGCCCTATCTACTTTTGTTGGAAAGTCACTTAAAAATAATAAGTGAAAATACCAAAAATAGGTTAAATGCACTGGAAAATTCCCTTCACTGAATTTGATGGATTCTGAAGGGAATACTGATGATCATGCTGTGTGCAACCGGAGGATATGCATCTATGCTAAGTGACTGGGCATGCACGGTCTACGAATAGACTCACAAAAGTGCCAGATCACTGCTAATCTAGACTCGGCTGAACTGACTGAACCCTGATCATGCTGTAGCTTGTCCACGGACACATAGGGTTGGGATGTGTCACGTGACATCCCCTCCTTTTCAAAGTGAGGTACTGGTACCGAACTGTATGGCGTCGAGGGAGATCGCCAATAGCATCCGGAATCCTGGAAGGGACTCTTCGGCGGCCCACCCTGAGGTGTGGGTCTGCAACGCTTGCTTCTTTGGGCCGCGCCGAAAGCGACACAAAGTCTTCTGAATCTCCTTTCTTGCTTCAACTTCGTCTAGAGTAGTGCTTCTTCCATCTTCAAGAATCTCCATGGCTGAAAATTCTTGAAACCATCTCCAACACAAAACCATGAACATACCCATTCCATGTAAAGTGAAGGAAAAAAATCCTGTCTTCTCTGAAGACTGTGTATGCAATGTAGACGAACAGAGAGACGGAGTGACAACCCGTTCATCAAATACATGCAAACAATGCGCTCGAATCTTTTCTGTTTGATCGAAACCAATCAATTGTGGCAAATCATAATGGAAATGACCATGCTTTGTGCTCATACAATCATGTGCTCTTTCGGAAACTGTGTCATGCCAAGGAAGAGATATGGAATGCGTCGTCCTAACATACAAACTTTTCAACTTTTCATGCGGCCGCTAAGTGCACGGTCCGCTCTCAATGAGTGAAAAGAGACACAAGGGGAGGTTGGACAAGCCCTTCTTTCTTGGGATTCCTGTCACTCTTCAACAAAACACGATTAGGAATCGCCACGCCCAAGTAAACTTGGGTTCGTGCAATCGCAACAAGCAAAAAAAAAAATCTTGTGGTTCTTTCCTTGAGTAATGCAGAACACTTCCAAAGCTCTGATACCAATGTAAGGTGCAAGGGAATGAATGTTGTATTTTCTCAAGATTAGTGATCTTTATTGCTCAAGGTTCCTTTTAGTTCTTAGGGAAAGAGAGAGCTTTCCGTCTTGTAGAGTGCTGTGGTCACGAACAAAGTGAGTGGATATTGTGCGTGCTAGTGAATGAGACTGAGAGAAGGAGAGAGAAGAGATACGACACCGAGAGGTTGTAAAACCCTCCTCCGAAGTCCCCACTCTCGTCGGCGAGAGTGGTCTACTTTGATTGCACAAGGGTGTACAATGCGTATGCAATGGATTGATGCAATGTGACTATGCCGACGACGACGACGGTGATGATGACGACGACTCGGTGGCTGAAATCTGAGATCTTCTAATCGCTGAATTCGGGGACTGTTTCGGTGGTTGAAAATGACTGTTTTGGCTGCGTTTTTATGGCTGAAAATGGGGAACATCTGCAACCGTCTTGGGGTGGTTCTGCTACTATGCATAAGGCTAAAAACGCTGTGGTCTGATGTTGGTTTAGGCTGAGAATCAAAAACGCTGATGCTGTCTTTTCCTTGCCAAAAACGCTTGGTTATATGCTCCAAAAAACGCTGATTTGCTGCAGTTGACTAGCACTAGTAAAACCGCTGAGAAGGCTGGTGGTTTGGGACCAAAATCGCCAAGGATCTGCAAGGGGATCATACGCAAGGAAAGGGGGAAACTGTGGTGGCGATGTTGATGCTGAGAAAACGCCAAGGCTAGGTGAGAGGTTGGCGCTAGGGGGTCATGAGGGGGGGGTACTGTTGAGAAGTTGCCTGTTGAGTGGGAAGCTCCTCCTGCTCCTGTTGGAAAGTCACTTAAAAATAATAAGTGAAAATACCAAAAATAGGCTAAATACACTGGAAAATTCCCTTGACTGAATCTGATGGATTTTGAAGGGAATACTGATGATTATGCTGTGTGCAACCGGAGGATATGCATCTATGCTAAGTGACTGGGCATGCACGGTCTACGAATAGACTCACAAAAGTGCCAGATCACTGCTAATCTAGACTCGACTGAACTGACTGAACCCTGATCATGCTGTAGCTTGTCCACGGACACATAGGGTTGGGATGTGTCACGTGACACCACCCTTTACGGGTCACCGCGGCATTGCTACCACCATGAAGGGGGTAGAGAGATACTTCTTTTGGCCGAGACTCAAAAAGGATGTGGAAGAGTTTGTGTGCAGTTGCTTAGTATGCCAGAAGGTCAAGTTTGACAAGCATAAGGCATAGGGATTGTTACAGCCTTTACCCATACCCACCCGCCCTTGGGAAAGTATTGCAATGGATTTCATTTTTGATGTCCCGAGAACATAGAGTGGTCACGATGGTATCTGGACTGTTATTGACAGATTTAGCAAACAGACTCATTTCATTCCAATGAAGAAAACAGTTAATCCGGATCACTTAGCGAGACTGTTTGTGGCCCAGATCTTCAGATTACATGGCATGCCTAAACAATTGTCTCCGACAGAGACCCCAGATTTATGAGTTTGTTTTGGAAGGCAATTTTGGGATTGGCACGCGGTTGCAGTTCTCGTCATCGTTCCACCCGTAGATTGATGGGCAATCTGAGATTGCAAATTTAGTGGTTCTAGATTTATTGAAGTCTTATATCGCAGATCAGAAGACTCAATGGAAAAAGTACTTACCTTTGGTGGAATTTGCCTACAATAACACGATACACTCTTTTGATGGGGAAGGCGCCATTTGAGATTGTTGAAGGTGTTGCGGAGGTTCCACCCTTCCTAAGCACGAAAGATAAGATCTTTGAAGCGGATGAATATACGCGAGATTTGGATACGGCTTTTGCCAAGGTTCGCGAGACTTTGCAGAAGTCTCAAGAACGACAGAAAAAGGCAACGGATTGCCATCGTCGTGACTTGAAATTGAAGGAGGATGATTGGGTGCTCTTATGTTTTGAGAAGGCACGCCTAAGAAAGAAAAAGGGAAAGGAGAGGCTTTTTCCCAAGCTTAGTATGCGATAGTACGGACCTTTCCAGATCACTGAAAAGATAAATGATGTCTCCTTCCGATTGAAACTGCCAGATACTTGGAGGATTCATAGTGCATTCCATGCGAGTCTCTTGAAACCTTTTAAGGGTGATGTGCCTGATGATAGGGAGCTTGATGAGCAACCCGAAGTGGAAGAAAACGAGGAGATCCTTGTTCCTGAACAGATTTTGGCACATAAGGATACAAAGAATAAAGTTAAAGTCCGAAGGCGGATCTTGGTTAAGTTCAAGAACTATCTTGCATTGGATGCAAAGTGGATGAAGGAGGAGGACCTAGCAGATACTCCTCAGATTGTGAAACTTTACCTCGATGCTTTTGGTTTAGCATAGTCTATTCCAAACGGAATCCAAAATTCAGCTTGCCGGAGATCTGGTGCAGTAGGATGTACAAGAGGGGAGTCACTCCGCTCCTTTGTCAATAGATGCCTTGATTTAGATACTAGAGTCACTGATGTCTATTTGAGCTTCAGGGATATTGAAAGCTGACAGTATTCTGCTGTATGACTTTAATGAAATGGAATTCGTGATTATGATATTGATTTGTTCTTGACTTCTATTAAGTGTAGGAACTGATAGACGAAATGACTGCAGCATTTTGGTCTGATTGATCTCGAATAGACATGGTTGCAATAGGGGTTAGTCAATCAGACATCGATGAGGTCCCGATTGGACCTAGATGCGATTGCTAGCTACATTGCCGATAAATCATGGTCTAAGATCCGAATTAATGTTGAATGTCATGAGATGTCCTGTGATGTTGTCACGTGACACATCCAACCCTATGTGTCTGTGGACAAGTTACAGCACGACAAGGGTTCAGTCAGTCCAGTCAGTCTAGATTTAGAAGTGATCTGGCACCTTTGTGAGTCTATTCGTAGACCGTGCATGCCCAGTCACTTAGTGTAGATGCATATCCTTTGGTTGCACACAACATGATCATAAGCATTCCCATCAGAATCCATCAGAATCCTTCAGGGGAATTTTCCAGTGATTTTAGCCTATTTTCCCTATTTTTGACATTTTTCACTTATTAATTTAAGTGACTTTCCAACAAAAGTAGGTAGGGCAATTTGCTAAGTTTGTATATAAGCAAACTAGAGCTAGCACTATTTGCAGAAGAGGCAACAGGAGCCAAGCTCTGCAGGCAACTTCTCAGCAGAACCTTGGCGGTTTCCCCCTCCAAGCAAGATCCCAAGCCTTGGCGTTTTCTCCAAGCAGCATACCTAGCGTTTTCTTCATCTAGCACTAACGCCAGCAGTACCCAGTCACTAGCGTTTCTGCATTAGATTTGCATCGCCACAGTACCCAGCCACCTAGCGTTTTTGCAAAGACCAGCTTTGCTAGCGTTTTTGATCATCAGCTACTCTAGCGTTTTTGGTTTTCAGCAACAGATAAAGAACCGCAAGAGCAGCCCAAAGAAGTAGCAGATTCAGCTCGGATAGACCCCAGTTTTCAGCCATGAAGAACCTCAGTTTTCAGCCCTAAACCTGCAGATTTTCAGCGTCAAAGACCCACAGAAAAGAGCCCCCAAATCAGCATTTTTGGACTAGCCGCAGATTTCAGCCCATAGCATTTTTGGACAGCAATAGAAAGATTGCAGATTTCAGCCATTAGGTCGACTTCGTCATCACCGTCGTCATCGTCGACATAGCCTAGACTTGCATCAGTCACATGCATTCAGTTTGTACCAGTTTGTGCAATCATAAGTAGACCACTCTCGCCGACGAGAGTGGGGCCTTCGGAGGAGGGTTTTACAACGTCTTTGGTGTCGTATCTCTCTTCTCTCTCTCTATCTCTCAGTCTCATACACTTGCACGCACAGTGTCCATTCACTTTGTTTGTGATCATAGCATTCTCTCATTAAGAACGGAAGGCTCTCCCTTCCATAAGAACAGAAGGAACCTTGAGCACAGTTCGGAGCACTCATCTTGAGCAAAGCGCAAACATTCATTCCGTTGCACCTTACAGATGTCTAGTGATGTCCTATGATGTCGTGTGATGTGACTGTGGATTTGGTACATGTGCTAGATGTGTGTTCCTAGTACGTAGGTACTAACAATCAGTGTCTGCTAAGACGCTTTATGGCTTCTGTCGGTTTTGCAAGCCTAATCGCGGTCGATTACAATGCTTTCAAGAGGGGGGTATGTCACAAAGTGATGACGTGGCTAACGACAGCAGAAACCCTAATTTTTGCCAAAAACCCTAATTTTTGGAAACCTTAACCCTAATTTTCTGGCTGAAACCCTAAAGCGGCTGAAATGCCACGTGGCCGGCGTACGGATTTCCGAAAATTGCCGCGGTTTTAACGGGCTGAAATCCCATCTTTTGGGCGACGCAATCTGAGAAGGATAGAGAGAGAGAGTTTATTGCTTTTTTCTTTTTTTTACTCACTGAGAGAGAGAGAGAGAGAGAGAGAGAGAGAGAGAGAGAGAGAGAGAGAGAGAGAGAGAGAGAGAGAGAGAGAGAGAGAGAATTTTCACTGCTTTTGTTTTGAAAGCTTTTGGGGCTTTGCTTTTGGGCATCCCTTGTAACCTTTAAGTAAACGGTTTTGGGCTCTCTCCAGCTAGACGCAGAGTCTGAGAGTGAAACCTTAACCGCTCTTTGTATTTTGACATTGATTTAATACATAAAGAAATACCAAAAGGGGCACTAGTCTTTGGGGCCAATATCTTTAGGCATGGAACTCCGCCGGGCCAGTGCAAATCTATTGTGATTTGTGAATTTTTGAAGTGGTTATTTGGTGCTGTGGTGATTGATTCTTGACTTGGAGTGTCCAAGTTTGTTACACAGTGTGTATGCAAGCCTTGGGAACACAGGGTGCCCCTAGGGGGCAGCCCTAGGAGGTGCAGAGGGCAGATGGGGCAGGCAGCCGTAGCATTTTTGCCCATGCTGCCCAGCGTTTTCTCTCCCTTCGCTAGAGGGCAGCACTCAGCCCTAGCGTTTTTGGTGGATAGCAGATGCGGTGCTCGGTGATTATCTCTACGGTGTAATATTACCTCAGGGCAGGCTTTGTGCCCATGCAGTAGCCGGTTTCCTCGACCGAGATCTAGATCCTCATCTAGATCCAGCCAGGAGGAGATGCACCAGATCTATGCTCTCAGAGCATGTTGGAGGTGATGCACATGACGAGACTGTGTGAGGGCTCTTGTGTGCAGGAGCAATTGGCAATGTCAGTAGCAGTTGCAGTTGTGTGCCCCACGGGTCTATCCATTGGGCATGTCAGTTCTATGCCGGACCACCCTTGATCACTTGTATGAGCAGATTGATATCAGCATGGAGAGTCTTTCCCAGACCTCTCTCTCTCTCTCTCTCTCTCTCTCTCTCTCTCTCTCTCTCTCTCTCTCTCATTCTTAGATGCCCTGTCTCTCTCTACCTCAGTGATCTCTCTTCTCCACAAGTGTGCCTTGTTCATGTGTTTGGCATTGCAGGTGTTCTAGATCGGAGTCGAGGTACCCACCGGATCACGAGCGAGTTCTCGTCTTCTTTGCATCTTCCGTTGCCACCTCTGACTGCCCTATGGTTAGGGCGGTTAAGTAATCCTATAAATAGACCCTAGGCTCATTAGTGAGCTACCTTCAATGATCACCAACCACACTTGGACTCTAGGTCCTTGGCGGCTCTACCCGCACACCCGTTTGGTGTGGGTTTGGTGGTATGGGCACACTACCCCTTGTGGTAGAGGTTAGCTCGATGGTTGCTATCTCTAGGCTCGAGGGTGTGCCCGTATTGCCTCTCTCTACCTGGGAGGTGAGCTTGATGTCCGCTCTGTTTGTCTCCTCACTTACGTGCTCCTCTCTTCCGTTCCTTCCGGCACACGTGCTGCTCAACAAGCCTAGAGTGAAAGTATGACTACCTACGGATGGTATTCATCATGGTTTGTGTATCTATTTCCTTCGTTGTTCCATCAAAAAGGAATAATTCTCGTCTTTGTTCTAGTAAATTTGCTTTTGTTGTTCAATTGTGCCATCTTATTTCTTACTCGTTGAGAAAGGATACTCATTCAAAAGAATCATGAAAAATGTTTGTTCATTTTCCATCGTAGTAAGTTTATTTTCAATGTTTCTTCCTTTGGAATGTTTAAAATAATAAGTAGTAAATCTAACAAAAGTGGGGAGCATAAAAGTCCACTCATTGTTTGACTTAGTAACACACTATCTAGATGTTTTGATCTCTAGCGCTTCCAGTATTTTTGCTCTAGCTTGAATGCTAGCCTTTATCATGGCTGAGTATGCCCATCACCTCTGGAGGGTGAGAAACTCAGCTTGTTGGTTTTATAGAGTACGTTCAAAGCATGAATGACCTCTATACAAACCTACACCTACTCCTGGGCACCGATGACGGGAGTAGGGATGTCATAGCTATTGTCCAAGCTATGCATGATAAAGGTGATAATCTTATTCTTCCTGTTTGGACAAGCAGCGAAGTTGAGGTCAAGTTTGGATCTTTGTACTTCTTTGGTTATTTTCAGCCTCTTCTTCGTAGGTTTGTAGGAGTATTCATTTCTAGATTTATCTTACATTAGGTTTCAAGAACTAGTTTCTTTAGAAGTTGTTGGGTGGAGTTTGATTTCTAGGATTATGTCTTTGAGATGTCTTATCCTTTTTAGTTTAAAGTTGAGTACTTATTTCAAGTTTAATCCAAGTAAGCTTCAACTTTTTTTGCGTATGCCTTTTCTAATTTTAAAAAAAGTAAAATAATGGTTTGTTTTATATAGTTTTGTTTAGTAGCAAATAAAGTGTTTTTTTTCCCTTGTCCCTTGCTTTTGTAGTTTTTTGAGTGTTTTATCCCCTCTTATAATTCGTGAGCTCGTATTCTGAACTTATGAAGGTATATAAATTGTTCCTGTTTGGGTGTGCAGTGTAATCCATCTTGATTTGTGTATCTTTAGTGAAGAGGTTTGCAGTAGTGTGATTGTTGATACTAAGTCTTGCCTGTGTAGGCCTTTCATGCTGTGCTTCGAAGCTGGGCATCAAAGAAATTTATGAGTGGCTGGTAAGTCTTTTTCTCTGTTGAGTTTAATACAAGCGCTGTGTGTCATGGTTTTCACACGGGTTTGATCTTTGCAGCGTTATTCTGCTTCCAATTGCTATCACATTCTATATAACTTGGTGGTTTGTCAAATTTGTTGATGGCTTCTTTTCGCCTCTTTATGCACAACTGGGAGTTCACATTTTTGGTAATTAACGACACTCTTGTCTTGATTTTGACACCTATTTCAATAATGCACACATCTGCGTCGCATTTTTGTATAGACAATGGATGGTTTGTATGGGGGAATTCCAGGGTCTAGAATTCATTTTCATCTGACCCAAATGTAAAAAGTCATCTGACTATCCAAGGTGGTGTTCAAAATACTCAACCATGTTCTGCAATGTTTCCATGCTTTAACTTTTGAGCAAGGTCATGCTCCTCACCTCTGAGCACGAGTGCAAGGACACAGTGAAGCCATGGTTGATTAGGTTTACTTCTTTTTACAGGCTTGGGCTTCGTCACATCCATTGTTTTCATATTTGTGGTTGGCATATTTTTCTCATCATGGATGGGAGCCTCGATCCTGTCAATTGGCGAGTGGTTTATCAAAAGAATGCCACTAGTGAGACATATCTACTCTGCATCAAAGCAAATCAGTGCTGCAATATCACCCGGTAATTTTCTTTATTCCCATGGCTTTTTTCCATTGTGAATTGACTCCTTAATGCAAGGGGTGATGTTCTTAATAATTTTCATGAATTCACAGATCAAAACTCCAGAGCCTTCAAGGAGGTGGCAATAATTCGGCATCCACGTGTAGGAGAGTACGTGTTTGGCTTCATCACCTCGTCTCTTACACTTAAGGTAAAACAACATGAGTTAGATTCCTTTTATGACACTAGAAATTGGAGTAAGCAGTATATTCAAGAGGGTGGTTATGGGAAAGGCAAGAACTTGATATTTTGGTGCTCTTTGTACATGTGTTGTACTTTGATCATATCATTGCATGAAGCCAGACCTGACATTTTTCCAATAAACTAGCCATCTTGGCCATCTTTGGACTGTTTTTGGGTGCCTATATATGAGAGTCTTTGAGCCTTTTGTGCTACTAATACCTCTTTTGTGCCTTTATGCTCTGTATTTACTGTACTTTACTGTATTGTAAACACAGTGTATGCTTGTGTGTGCGGTGTTGAGATCATATATTGTTATGGTTCTATGTCCAATTTTTTTTATTTTTGTTTTGTTTTTTAAATTCAATGGTAATGCATTTTTTTGGTTATGTTTTACCTGGAGAGGACACACATACCACATTTCGTCCCAGCCTTTGCAACAATTGGCGTAGATCCAGCAGTACTTAACACTCCACATTGAGGACAGCCAAGCAACTTACCAGCTAAGCTATGGCCCGATTCTTGACCGCACCCACCATTGAGCACCAATAACTTCAGTCCGGATGTCATAGTAGTCAGAATCATGCATGATGGAACTCATTGTTGTCTTGTCTTGTGGCTGACTACCGTGCGTTCATAACTTGCACTTTGCTTCATTAGTGAAATTTTGCTTTTCCTGGATTCTTCTAGGTATATTGTTAACAGAATGTATACGCCATGTAGCCTTTGATTTGGATTCAGGGTTAAATTGTGTCTTTTGGTTTGGTTTTTAATGGTTGCAGACACCAACCCAGGAAGAAGAACTATACAGTGTTTATGTGCCGACCAACCACCTTTATTTGGGGGACATTTTCCTCATCAATGCGAGTGATATCATCCGACCAAATCTCTCTGTCCGTGAGGGCATTGGTCAGTTATTTCGAGTTTATTTCACACATGGATTTGGTTTTTTCTTTTATATTGGGTTTATCTCCTCACTTCAAGAACTGCTTGGTCTACTTTTGGCAGAGATTGTTGTGTCAGGTGGGATGACAATGCCACAAGTTATCTTACCCAAAGAACCTCGAGGTGTAGATAGAGTTTGAAAAGTTCTTGTAGTTTCACTTTTCCTTAGTTTGTAGCACCTTAGTTTGTAACATATTAACATCATAAGGTCAGAATTCTTTTTTGTCATACTTCTGCACTGCTCTGGGATGACGCAGTTCAGTTTTGCTTGAGAATTTACTGATGAAATAGAGCTGAGTCAATCCGGCTCTTGTATATCTCACAAATGAACCAAGGGTAAGAAACATTAGGGTTCTCGTCTCTATGGATCTTGTTCAAGAACATTGGTTGCTTAACGTTCTCTGATGCGGTCTTTGCGGATGTGTTAGCTGGTTAGGGAATGTTTTATATGTTGAGTGTGGGGGCTTTGTCCATGACAGTAGTCCACCCTAACCCTAACATTACATGAAGAATGTTGTTATTTGTAAGTGCTCTTAGCAAATTGTACAACTTCGTTGAAGTGAATTATTTCGTGTAGTAGCTGATTGCTTTTGGTTCAACAATACCCTTGTCGGTGATTTGTACATTTGACAGAAATTCTCACTCTGTTAGAAAACAAATGTGTGGTGATTTGTGGAAGTGACTGTGTGTGCTGGCTGGCTTTGCGTTTTGAGAGAAAGGAAGTTTTCATGTGGAGTTCTTTGGAGCTGTGTAAAAAGGGCATGCCTTTTTCAAACCTATACGGGTGGAAAGAAATAGTAAGAGGCCTCTCTCTCTCTCTCTCTCTCTCTCTCACACACACACACACACACACACACACACACACACACACACACACACACACAGCGCCCCTCTAAAGACACTGCCATTGTGTGCCTTTACCTTGTTTACAAAGTCTGTTCAAAGCAATTCAGCTTTTCAATTTCAATAAATGTTTTTTTTTGAGTAGCAGTGGCACATTGGAGGAATCTATTGAGGTACTTTCATAGTTTTTTAGAATGGGAGGAGAAATATGAAGGTATTGCTGGTGCAAGAGATCCCATGAGCTGTTTTAACAGGTGACTGACACAGGAGTACGAATCTATGATGAAGAATGCATGTACTCCATTAGGGCAGGGGTGTAGGAGGAATTGTTAGTGGTGAGAAACGCCTCTAGCGAGCAGTCCGTTTTAACAAATAAGCAATTCCCATTCAAGGGGAATCAAGGGGAGGCAAAGTAATTTTTGTTTCCTTCAATGTATGAAGCCGGGATGGCTTCGATATTGTGTTGGCTGTTGTGCAGAGTGGAGGATACTTCAAAGATCACAGAGACTACTCTCTCTCTCTCTCTCTCTCTCTCTCTCTCTCTCTCTCTCTATGTGTCTCTCTCTTAAGGTCTTGAGTTCAACACCTGTCGGATAGATATTTGAGGGTGGTTCGTAAGACGCTGAATTTTTTTCTCGTTTGTGTGTCTGTCCGAATAAGAAACAGAAGTTGGGATAACCTTTCTATCACCAAAGTGTGGTAGATTGATTATCCCAATTCCCTCTTGAATACTAGGTCATGAGTTCAACACTTGTTGGATAGATCTTGGAGGTCTCTTGGGATTGTTCCTAGGGTGTTAAAAACCTCTCTCTCTCTCTCTCTCTTTTTTGTGTTGGGGGGGGGGGGGGGGGGGGGGGGAGGAGATAATCAGAGTGACCTTTCTATCAGCCAAGTGAGATACATTAATTATCTTGTTTCCCACATGGAGTAACAGGTCTTGGGTGAAAGACTTGTCGGATAAGGTCTCTCTCTCTCGCTCTCTCTCTCTCTCTCTCTCTCACACACACACACACACACACACACACACACACACACACACACACACACACACACACACACACACACGCACACACACACACAAAATAGGGCTTGTATGGGATGCCTATTCTATGCTTGAATACAAAACAAACCTCAATAATCGTGACGTAGTCACCAAAACAATGGATTATTGTCATGAAGCTTAGTTACAAATCATGATGGGCAGTCAAAAAAAGAGGTCACAACCATGAACCAGCGACTTATCGAAAGTAGGAGAAGACAACTCTTTGTAGCGACCATGTAAGTGTTGGCTACAGAAAGCTACCATGTAGGAAAAAGGGCAACATACTTAAGGAGATCTCTAGAAGTTTGCATCGATTATCAGTTATGAAGCCTCAAAGAAGATTGTCGAACAAAAGCATTGTGCCTCAATGATGTAAACTTGTGAGATGGGTAAAATTTAGAAACAATTTTATATTAGATCTAGACTCCCAAAAAGGAAGGCCTTCATCAATTAGCATTTTTTTCTTGGCCGACCCAATCTGTTGAATCAATGTAGAGCTTTAAAACATTTGTTGAGGCTTAGATGGGGTTTCAATATCAAATAAAGGATATGCCAACAAGTAGGGGGAGTATTAGTGATTAGGGATTCCCAAAGCATAAGCATAAATAAATTTCTAGTTTCCTTTTCCTTTTGATCCTCTTGAACATCTACCTTCCCATGTCATGTTGAAGGGTGGAATATAGTGGGAACTCCATGCTAGCATCGCTCTGAGGTCATCCTACACCAATATAACCTAATCTAGAACGTCCTTTACGCTCTCATGTTGGCTATATAAGCCCTTCACTTGTACATTCTCTTATGATGATTATTGTGTTAGTATTTGCACTTATGTCAAATTCTTCTCTCTCTCTCTCTCTCTCTCTCTCTCTCTCTCTCTCTCTCTCTCTCTCTCTCTCCATCCAGGATTTTCAATAGAGTGGATGAGAACATACCTCAAAAGATCCAAGCGACAAAATGATTCTCTAATTGGGTGCTAGAAATACCTTAACCTTTTGTATAATTGAGAGGTCCAAGGCGTGGTTTGTCAGAGTGTGGCCTAGGGCCCTCTCTATATTCCTATTCTTCAAAATGTCACACTTAATGAAATTCAAAACCATTCAGAAAATGGTACCACATTCCTCTTATCTTACTTTTAAAAAATTGGAATGCATACCATTGCAGGGCCTCAAGAAAAGAAAATTTTGTTATGCCGGTGAAAATTTACTTCTCAACTATAAGAAGAAAAGTTTGCTTCTATATGAAAGACACCATTGAGCTTCCTTATTGTTGTACATAATTTAATGTGCTAATCATGGTAACAACGAGCCTTTAGGCTTACTACTCTGGCATTATTTGGCTATTGCTTTAATTAGTACTCTATAAGACTTTTGAGAGATTTCGATCTCATCAAGCATGGCTATCACTTGACTTGCTTCTAGTTGATTCTTACTCATGAAGACAAGCAGACTACTTCTCAATGATATTCTGAAACTTCTTCTAATCTAGTATTTTCTTGGCTACTCTTTTTGTGACCATCTTTAGGCTCTTTTCTTTTGCGCAGACCTAGCAATGTCTCCTTTGTTTGGAAAGTATCAATCTCCTCCTCCAAACCTTCAATTGTTCCTTTAGATTTTATAAGCTTCTGTGCAAATACCTTGTTTGATTTGCCCACTTGTACGTTCTCTATTTGGACAAAATTCCTATACTCGTCTGCAAGTATAGCTCTCAAAATCCGACTATTGAACACATGCACACCATGTCTACCATTGCCAATGACATGTAGGAGACTAATGGTGGAAAAAGGAAGTGAGTCCCTATGATCTTATCAAGGGACACAACTTTTTCCTCAAGCCCTTTTGTCTACTAAATCAATGTAGATCTTAAACCATTTGGTGAGTTGTAAAGAAAAATTAAGCTTGGTGATGTCAATGATTGACACTCGCTTGAGGATTATATGGGGCTTCAATACATGAATAAAATATATGCGAACAAATAGGGATGCTAATGAGTAGTGGTAGTGATTAGGTCTTCGTAAAGCATAAACATAACATCAAGCAATGTTTTAGGCCCAAGGTTCTTTGTTTATGGCTAGTGGAATTGCTCTCAATAAGCAATGTTTTAGTCCCAAGGTTCTTTGTTTATGGCTAGTGGAATTGCTCTCGATCAACAATCATATAATGGTTGAACAAGGAGACTCCTTTACCTTCCAACCACGTATGTATCAAAGAAGTTTGATAGATACTTGAGGTTTCCACCTTCCAATCATGCTTACCTACCACATAATCCATTTAAATTAAATTTCTTGAGAAAAACGCAACAGAAATCTCTCTATAGATGGATATTAAAATTAAATATGGAGTAAACGTTGATACAAGATCAAGCCATGTTAAAAGATGGGTTTAGTGTACCCAAGTGTAGATACAATAGAGCTAGTATACTTTTTAGTAGATACAACTTTATTGTGTTATATATGGTGTTCAAGTAGAAGATAATAGAAACTTATTTATGTAATGTGGAACTATTGGGAGTTGATATCTTGATAGAAGATGCTATAAACTTTTGCAAAACTACCATTGACATATTTACAAAGAATTGATCATTCCATAAACATCTTGACTATTTTGTGAAGAGAAAAAACCTCAATACATTTTTTAGAGTCTTAAGGGGTGTTTCCCAAGTGGTGCGCACACATTGGCTCTAAAACCTACTCCCTTTTACACCCACCTCCCATAAACCCTTGATTGACACACCTATTGTCGGTCGCTTACCTCCTTGTCCTCTTCAAGATGAATTCTAAATTAACTCATCGCCCTCTTCACTTCACTTGCAATTATCAAATGATTTTATGTATTAGCCTATTGCTAATGCAGATATACAATATAGACTTGATGGGGATAGAGCTAAAAATAAGCAAACTAGAGATATGCAAAAATGGTTGGTGGCGTAGACTTGATGTGATAATAAATTGGGTGCACTTTTGTCTAACCATATTCATACAAGTTCTCACCGTGCCTCTTATTCACCACATTGGTATGCTTTTACTGTGTCTAGTATATGTAATGTGAAGGAACCTTACTCATTTGATGATGAACAAAATCTAAAAAATGAATTAGTTAAAATGAAATCTATGTCGTGAACAAAATCTAAAAAATGAGTTGGTTACAATGAAATCTAAGTATGATGTTGTGATGATGAATGACACATGGGCTTAGTGTGACCTGTCCCTTCATAAAACTGTCATTTGTGCAAAGTGGGTTTTTAAATCGAAGCATATGCTAATGGTAGTGTTGAGCTGCTATGATACTAGAATTGTAATGAAGGTTATGTTAAAGAGGAGTGCATTAATTTTGACAAGACTTTTTTTTGGGGATAAGCCCAGCTTGGGCGGCCAAACTGAGTGTGAACATCATCTTATCATTGTAAAGCCTATTTATAAGGCTTATGAAGACTTAATTGATTCTCTCTTTTTCTTGTCTAAGCGCTACTATACTCTGCTCTCTCACCCTCTTCTTTCTTATCTCCTTATCTGCTCTCTCAACCTCCAAGCCATGTCCATTAGGGATAGCATCCGCTTCTCTACAAGTGGTATCAGAGCCTTGGCATAGAATCCTAAGCTTGGAGATCTTGTTGGAGAATGTAGACAAGGATTCTATTGCGTGGAGAGAGAAGGCGAACGAAATGGTGGATGTCTAGGAAGTGCAACCTCTTGTGTGTGAAAATGGTTTTGGTATGGTGAAGGCTGGGTTTGCTAGAGGTGATGCACCTCAAGTTGTATTCCCCACCATTGTGGGGAGGCTCGACACAGAGGGGCCATCATTGGTATGGGTCAAAAAGATGCGTGCATAGGCAACAAAGCACAACCAAAATGGGGTATTTTGACATTGAAGTATCCTATTGAGTGGCACCGTAGCAAGGAGGCATGCGGGAGTATCTTGGAAGTAGCACCATAGCTCGCACACAAGGGGACTAGACACTGCCCCGACTAAAGAAAAAACAAGGCTGTAGGTAAGACCTTTCGTCCACTTGTGATGAGTCTACATGTGTGTGCAAGGTGGTTGTATCCAATTGAACTGTGATGAATCCACCGAGACTCGCCATGATGTATCTGATGAGAACTATTAGTGCTAAATCCAATGAGAACATCCATGTGTATGCAAGAGAACCCACCACCAAGTACTTGTGATGATTTGCCCCAAGTTTGGCTTAAGGGGGCAACTTGGGCAGCCAAAATGAGTGTGAACATCATCTTATCATTGTAAAGCCTATTTATAAGGCTTATGAAGATCTAATTGTTTCTCTCTTTTTCTTTTGTCTTAGTGCTTTTGTACTCATCTCTCTCACCCTCTTCTCTTTTATCTCCTTATCTACTCTCTCAACCTCCAAGCCATGTCCATTAGGGATAGCATCCGCTTCCTTACACTTGCAACTTTGTGATTTTGTTAAAAAATGGTAGGAAAACGAGGTGTCTAGGTTGGAAAAAGGCTATGCATGGTTTAATGCAAGCTCCATGTGCTTGGTATGAGGAATACATGATTATTTGGCTAGCATGGTTCTCAAAACATTCCAATTAAGAGCACTATGTACATCAGATGTACATATCATGTACTTTTGATCATTGTTGTCTATGTTGGTGGCATGGTGTTGATGACCAAATGCGGGAGACATTGATGCTTTTATGGTTGGTTGAAAAATTTCTTAGAGTGTTAAATTTGGGGCTTTTGCATCTTATTTAGACATAAGATTCATCAGCGTGATGGAGACATTGCTTGTGTTAGACAAATACATTGAGACATTGCTACATAGATTTGGTCTTAAGGATTGCAAGCCCTTGCTATGTATAGAGACACCTTTGCAGCTTAGTCTTCATGATGCTAGAATTACTTTGGTGTCACTCTCGATCGGCCTACTATTACTTGTCTCATCAATGTCTACATTATATGGTCAAAGGTTCAATATATAATCTCATGACAATTATAAAAATTCTTCAACATCCTTAATAACCAATTTATTCTCTTACCAATACGTATTCTCGTACCATCTATATAAATTTTTTGATTTAACAAAATTTTCTTTGCAGAAGTCATCTTACAATTTTCCATTTTGCTAGTACGTGGTCCGTTAAAGGTAGCAAATTTAAAAATTATGATGATCGCTTTTACTAAACGCTTAATGGAACTTAACAAAACGAGGCTTCTTTAATTCCTTTTGCATAATCTTGAAGACACAAAAACTTGTGTATATGCCCCATCAAGAAATCCATTTGTAGTACTACAAGACTCTGTGTTCCCAAGTGGAAGCTTTTTGTTGTTGTGACTGATATTTTTGTCAATATCAATTAAATGATAGATTGGCACTCTTTGCAAAATCAAAATTGCATTGGGATATGTGGGTAACTCACAAGCCCTGTCACCATGAAATTGCCATGGGGAGATCATTATCACTCTTAGCCCTTACTGGTGTGCATATAATTTGGAAGCATCTCATTCTGTGTAAGCATCCACATTATCCAAAGAATTGTTGAGTTGCTTCATTTTAAACTTTTAGCTTCAACCATTCAACGTGCTTGTTAAGTTTTTTAGGGCTCTCTAAGTAGTGGATCAACAATGTATTTGCCAATGTGGATTGCTATCTATTTTCATTGTGCACAATCTTATCCTTCTGAACTTCAATCAACTCTTGCCATTCTTTAGCATTTAATGTCAAATCCCCCATCTCCATAAGTCAAATCCACAACAACATCATATGTGTATTTATCTAGACTTGCTTTTCTGGTTACGTTTGGATGTGTTCTTTCAAATATGACTTTTTGCTCAACTTTTTATTCCCATTCAGACGTGATTTCTCTGTTTCCCCGGTCCTCCCCACATCTCCTCATATAGTTTTTAATAATCTCTCTCAACTTTTTTGGAAACTAGTATACACTTCATCATTTTGTCTCTTTAATTCCTTGTACTAATTCTTGTTAGAGTAGCTCTTGCTAAAGGGAGGCTTGAATTCTTATGGACTCTTGTAGGTATGAGCTGAAACTATAGTGGTCGTAGTAATCCTTCTTGTTTTTTGTATTTAGAAATAGAGCATTTCATTTGCCAAGCTTGATCCCAAGAGTTCCATGCTTTGCTAAGGCCTTATTTATAACTCATTGACATCATCGTCTAAATTGCCTAATCACACCTTTAAATTAAATAACCAATATTTAATGATGAAAACACTTGAGAGAGAGAGAGAGAGAGAGAGAGAGAGAGGGGGGGGGGAAAAGACTACGTGCATGGTTGCGAGTTTTACGGGTCAAGGCGAGTATTTAAATACATAGGACTTTTTCATTATAGACTTTAAAATGGCCATATCTTGGACTCCATCTGTCAACCTTTATCTGAGATTGTGATAAGAAACTGTACCTGAGAAAAATTATTAATTGTAATAATTAAGCGAATACTGTCTTACAATCAACGGATCCGTGGCGCAATGGTAGCGCGTCTGACTCCAGATCAGAAGGTTGCGCGTTCGATTCGCGTCGGGTTCAGTTTTGCCGCTTTTGATGCACTTTATTTTTTCGTTATAATGGCTTTACAGGCAATAAAGAAGAGGAAGCTCAAAGTTGCCCATTCCTTCTTGGTTAGGAATCCATCGAAAATTCCCAAAGCAAAGGTACGAGAGTGAGTACATCATCATCTTCAGCCCTTGCCCTCATATATATAGAGCTCTATCCACGACAATTCATGCGGCAATGCGACAAGTCACCTTCAAGTCCCCTAAACTCATAATTCAAGCTGTCGTTCTCCGTTTCCATTCTAACTTCCCGTTCCAAAACAAGTCCCCTAAACTCATAATTCAAGCTGTCGTTCTCCGTTTTCATTCTAACTTCCCATTCCAAATCCCCATTCCATGTCTTAGATGTGAGTATCTACAACAGGGAATGACAACAATTCGTGCTAGTCTCCGTTTCCCGTTCGACGTTCCGATCTCGTGTTCCTGGTAAGTGACTAAATGAACTACATGGTTTTCATCATGGAATAAAGATATCCTACATGCCTATATTAGACTTTGAAGGCTTGCATAACCACTGGTACTGGATTCCTTGGTAGCCTTCTGCTGATACCACATGCGACTGATTGCCTTGGGGTATCCTCGTCACTATCGCACACGGGGTCACTCCAGGGGGGATCTAGGACCGTGGCTTTGATCTCACTTGTCCGATCGCTTGGTGAACTAGGGGTGAACTGGGAACAAAAACAACACCCCTAGTTGCCTAGTTGACTCCTTGTTCACCTGCCTCGTGGGGTGTGGATCAAATTTGAAGCCTCCTGGTTGCCACACGAAAGCCCTATCATCACGCTAGCACGCATCGTTTCCCATGTCAGAATGGAAGATGATCACACCCTAGTTTACCCGTCCCTAGTTCACCCCTAGTTCATTGGAAGATCCAACGGTTGAGATTTAAGCCGGTTCGCCCCCCCCAAATTGGGGCCCTAAATCCCCTCTGGGCCATACCCCCGTGTCATATAGTGACGAGGCTAGGCAATAAGATTGTGATAGCAAGCATTGTCAAGCAACTTATTGTTAATAGATCGTGCTTGCTTCGTTAAAATGTTGATTGGCAACACCACTCCTACATCAAGGACACCATCTCCATATTTCTGAAAGAGCATGTATGAAGGACTAGGTAAAGTTTCCTTTCATTATGACCACAAATGCGTGTCATAAGTAGACTTCTGTAGATTTGATGTTTTGAGGGAGCTTTGGAGAAATCTTTCTCACATTTTTTCTCAACTCAACAATTTTTTTTTTTTTTTTTTGCTTCGTAATTTTTGAAGCGAGTTTTTTCCTTAATCGTTCTCTCTCTCTCTCTCTCTCTCTCCCCCCCCCCCCCCCCCCCCCCCCCCGCCCAACAAAAAAAAAAATTCGGGTGATTGCAGGGTTTCAAATTTTTGGGTGTTCTTGGAGGTTAATTGGCAAGAAAGAGGGAGAGGATGGACCTAAATGTAGGTTGGCTGGAAGAGGAGGTAATGCACGACAAAGAGAGGATCAAAGACACTCACAACATCGATCTCAATGTGACTTCACAGGAAGAGGAAGCCATGAAGTGTAAAATGGATGGGCCTATATCTGATTTGAATGAGGGTATAGAGGCGAGCAACGAATCTGAATCAGATTCAAGCCCAGATTCTGAGGATTCCTTGGGTTTTAATAATGGTTGGCTGAATGAAGGGAACTCAAGCAATCACGACCATCCAAAAGCTGGAGCCCAGTTCCCTCGAAAGCCTACCAAGTGGGGCCTCAAGTGGGGACTCAATCCACATGGTCAAACCTAGGATCCAATCTCCCGATCCATCCTTATATCTTTCTCACCACTTCTGTAGTTTTGATCGAGCAAGCTACGACCTAATGCTTCAAGATATGAAGGGGATTTGCAACCCAAGTTTGGCTACACTTCGAAACATAGGTGTCCATGACATAAAGAGATGGAATAGGATGAAGGGAAATCTACATACTCGAGGACCGGAACATGATGGATCGACCAAGCTCTTCTTGAAGATGCCTCCCCTAGCAATTGCACCAATTGGAACAGTGGGCGGATAGAAGAATGTCACATTGATCCGCAAGGGGCTGACCTAGGCATGTCAAAAACTATCGATATTATCAATCGAAATGGCGTACATATGTTAGAAAGCATGGCATGCCTATTTCCTTTATCAAAGACGCGATTAGATCTTGCAAAGTGTGCAGCAAGGATCCAACACTCCTTCCCCAATTGCTTATGTGAAATAAGGTTGAAGGAAAGTTGAATGCTGATGAGAATAACCCAAGTGAGAAAATTCTAACAGATAAAGCCCACGTGAATGATGCACTAGAGAGTATTGTGCTTAAGCATAAGGTGAAACTTTTCAAGATAAGATAAGCCCAAGTAAGTTTTGGTAAGGTAGAGGACATCTACGTTTGTCATCGTGGTGGTTCAAGAAGGCATCGTGGAAGAGACAAGCACAGAGAGAGAAAAACAAAGAAGTGTGGTTGTGTTTTCAAGTCACGAGTGCAATCCAAAGAAGAAGTCAATGAAGTCACTATTGTTCTCATGCTATGCATCACGATCATATTCTTGGCTCTCGGCTTGACTTATACTATCTACCGGTTGCATAGAAGATTACTTTGATGTTGGTACATCTCGCCACGTTGCCAAAATGTCTGTCTCAAAACAAAACTTCCACATGCAACAAGTGCCTCCAGTAGATTGGGTGACTTTTCGATTCTTCATGATCCCAAAGGAGGTCCAACAACTTGCATATAGCGTGCGACTTCAAGGTAGTACTTTTCATTACTTATGCTCTCAACCTATATAACATTTTCTTGACCTAAGATTTTTTTTCTAGATGGAGCATCGAAAAATGATTGGTCGGGGCTGCATATGGAGGCTTTGAAGTTATAAGGTGATGGGAAGGTAGCCTCTTTTACAACAATAGTTTCATTTTCACTTTTATATGTTGTCCTTGCATCCTTATGTGGATGCTGCTTTTGAAAGGTTGCATATGTCCAACCATACAATCCAAATGCATTGCAAGACATCCACAATCCATTTGTTATCATCATTCAAGACAGTTGGATGCTGGAGATGTGCATTCACTTCTCACGACATAACACATGGATTGTGGATAGCACATTCAAGACAAATGTGTATGTGTTGCCATTATAGTAGCCGTTGTCAGGAATTTTTTGGAGCAAGGAATTTCGCATATGTACATACACATGCATGGTGCATCAAATAAAGGATTGCCCATTTTCCTTAGCCAGGTGGTTATGTGGGGCCCACATGTGTACAGGTGGGACAGGGTGTACATAGTGCATCGATTTTCACTATTACCAGTACCAGTGTGTTTTTTCTACAATAATGAGGAGTTTATAGCGTGTAAAACTTCTCGAGGAAGCTATCCGCGGGCCGACGACGTGAGGTCAGCAGGTGCGTCAGATGGCATCTAGTGGCGTCAGGAGGGCGAACGAGGTCAATATTTGCACGCGGATGAGGACGGACACAAAGTGGTGTTTTCTCGTGAGAATTATGGAGAAAGGTCATCATGAGGACCTTTTTTTGGGTCCACTTCACGTGGTGGTGAGATGCATTATTGGAAAAAAGCTGAGTGCCAGGTGTGCGGATGATGCAAAAAGGTGACAACTATGCACTGCGAGGTCAGTTTTTGGCCTGTTCGGGGTCTGTTTGAGGTCATCTAAAAGGCCAAGGGTGCCCAACTAATAAATCTAAGTGTGGGAACTGAAAAAACAGAGAGAAGACCAGAAAAAATGTGGAGAAGAGAGGAGGAACAGCCGCAGGTGTGTTTTTGCCCATTTTGGAGCCTGTTTTGGCCGTAAACTGCTCATCCGAGGTCGGATTTGAGCACTTTGACATTGTAGGTTGGGGTTTTGGGCCGTTCCGGACGCGATGGCGCTGTCCATTTTGCCAAATTCCTCACTCTTTTTCTGCTGTTTTTCTGTGTAAGTTTCTCATATGAGCGAAGTTTCTGCTCTAGTTTGTGATTGTATCTGGCTTATTTTACCCATATTGTGTGAGCTGTTTGCCCCATTGGTGTTGGCCCAACTCAATTGTATCTAAACATCAGAAATTCTCCTCTTTTGAGCTGAGTTTTTTGGGTGTGTGTGTGTGTGTGTGTGTGTGTGGAGTGGGCAAGTGGATAGTCTCTCTCCTCTCACTCCAGAGGTGTGTTCCCTGTCTCGGCCAGGTGTGTTGTCTAAGCCGAGTGGTGCCCCATAGTGTGTGTGTGTATCTTTCCAAGAGTGTGTGTCGGGTCGTTATAGAGGCTCTGTGTGTGTTTTCATCCCGCTCACACCGTTTTACCTAATCAAGCCGGAATGAGATAGCCTGTGTGGTTGATGATGTGCACATGTGACCTTGGGACATGTCAAGAGTGCATTGCCCTTGAATTGACCATCCGCATAATATTCTCAAGGATGGGTAGCATTCGGACAAATGCAATTCTAATAGATAAGTGTCCTTAAGAGCTGAATACTATCTTGAGAGCCACTAGGGATGATGGGCTTCTTGGGCTCAAGAAAACGGAGGGTGTCGAGTGCAAGTTGCATGCCATGATGCCAATAAATTTTGGGTAGAGAATCTTTTGCCCTAAGTGCCAAAAGACTTGCAAGATCAAGTATATTCTATGATGTGGAAACCCTATGCATTCAAAGTGTGAGGATGATTTCAAAACTCACTTTCAGAAACTCTTATTGGACTACTTCGAGCATGCAAATATTCAGTGGTATGTATCCAACGGATGGTGCTCAAAGTCATGTATATGGCGTGAGCGTTGGCCAAATTTTGAGCGCTTATTTTTCCATGGCAATGTGGACACTACAAATCTGGTGGAGAGATTATGCCAGTATATCAAGTACACTTTGTTGGATGCACGGATAAACATGTCGGTGCTTAACCTATTGTATGCACTTGTTGGTGATGCAAGGAGTGGAACTTGAATGGGAGGATCTCTATTGGATTTATTCAAGAAGAAGAAAGAGCTAGGTGAGCATTGATCATTCTCCTTGCATTTTTCTCATATAAGCTACTTTCCCTAAACAAGTTCATTGTGTGTATGTCAACAGTGGACTCTGTACGTTTTGCTGTGTATGGCTCAAGCAAGAGTGCGACCAAAGCACTAACTAGTGGGGAGAAGTTATTTCAATGATATGAGTTTAATCCATCTACTCTTCAGGGGGTGAACGAATCTATGTTGCTTTTTCACGATTCAGAGAATATCTTCGGACAATTCGTATCACGTGAGTTTACAGTCCTCCTATTGTGATTTCCAGATTGGTCCTCCCAATGCAAACATTTATACGGAGTGCCCCTAATACTACAAAGACATTTTTCGATGCTACATGCAATTTTGCCTATTGTGGATAGTTTGCATGCAATGGATGAACTTCCTACAAACAATGGAATGTAAGAATGTCCTCAGGCTGTGGAGGTAGAGAGTGGTTGTGATGGCGCATAATTGGGTGTTGACATGCATAGCTTTGAGAAAGATATGGACAAGATTGATATGGAGATAGTTTCTTGTATTCATGAGTTTAGAGATATCTTGCAACAACTTCCGAATAAATTTTCCACATGGACATTGGTGGAAAAGGAGGTAGCTCTTGGACAACTGAAGATCTCTATGGAGAACCTGAAAAATCTCCATGAGCCAAAGAAGGCGAGCATACCATGTAGAGGTAGCATTAAACAAATTCAAGCCAACGTCACGCAAACACGGCTTGGGCATGGAAGGCTATCAATTATCATTCATTCTCTTTCGGATGCACTAGATTGTAGCTCACAGCCAAACAAAACTAGGAGGCTCACAGGTTCGTTGAGGCACAAACACCAACGAGGGTGAAGTCGTGTGCACTTCAAAAAAAGGCAGGGTATTTATTGTCCTCATTGTTGTAGTAAGACTCTTCTTGTTGATGAATCTTGCATAATATGCTACCATACATGCCATGCTTTGTTGCCTTTATCTCAAAAGCATTTGGCTGCATCTTCTACTTCTCAAATCATGGACCACTTGGTGCATGGCAACAACTCAACCAAAGGTTCTATCATCGTGTGTGACTATGAGGTGTCACTTGAAGGAAGTGAATGACATTTCATAGTGAAGCTTGATGATGGTAGAATATATGAAAAGGTCTACGCATCAAGGATACACATAACCCTTATGTGATGAACGTGTAGTGTTAGCAGCAAGCTAACTCATGTAACATTTTTTGGGAGCTTATTTTTTTTGATAAATCGGGAATATTGTAACTCCTATTTGACGAGTGGAGGTTGTAATTTATGAGCCAGAGCTATAAGCTTCCAAATTGTATCAATTTATCCTTAGTTAGAGCTCCTAGATGGTTAATTTTTGACCTAAGAAACTTTGGCTAAGGTATAAAGCCAATTTTGTAAAGTTATTATTAAGTTTTTGGATGAAAAATACACAGCGTGAGCTTACGGCTCTCTCTTCTCTCCTTCTCATGCTTCTATCTCCCTTGTCGGTTGTCACATTGCAGCGCCGTCTGTTGCGTTGCAACCACAGGTAAGAGCTCTACGCATTGACATTGACATATCATGACAAATCGTAGCATTTGACGTCATTGATCCATGGCTAATTTCATTATAAGTAGGAATTTAAGCTAGGTATAGGCGGGGGTGTATTGGGACATCATTGCTAAGCATTTAGATGCATTCGGGGTCATAAATGACTACGTCAAAATCTCACTTCTGTTAATAATCGCATTTTTTGCACTTCATTGAAAGTGAGATTTGAGACCATAAGCATGTGTGCTTAGGTCTTATATACTTGTCCTAAAAGTTTCATAGCATTTGGATGTCGTTTGATGCTGTAAAGATCATGGTTTGCTTGCCGATTAGCGACTAGCTTTTGATGACTTAGGTCATTTGAGTGTAGCTTGTGTTAGATGCAAGTCGTCTTTTGTTTTCCAAGAGATTGACACCCTCTTGTAGTCTCTATGCATTGGTCGAGTTAGCTTCGTTCCATGGATTGACAATTATGTTCGTGGTTCTCGCTATGTTTGCAATAAGATATAAGTGAGGTTAGGAAACCCTCCACATTTGGCGCCATTCTCGGGGACGAATAGACGTAAAATAGGAAAAGCAAGAGCGTCTAGTGTAGTTGTCCTTTAACTTTCTCTCGGATCACCTAGAGTTAAACTTTCTCTTTAAAACCGCATAGCTTAAGAGTGTCGTCTTTTGATGTATAGAGGTAGCTTGGAAGTAGATTGTACTTGCTAAGTACCTTGTAGGATTATAAGATTAGGTTGGGATTTTGAGAATGATTGATGGACAAGACAAGTATTAAGATCAATGCTTAGAAAACCAAAAAAAAAAAGAAAACAAGTGTTTGTGGACACCTTCCACAATCCAATTGCAGCAGAACCTAAGAGTAGGGTAAGTAGAATCCGAGATGAATCTCAAAAATTGCCTACTCCAAAAGAATAATTTGTGAGTTGTTTATGTGAAGTTACAGAATTTCAGGTCTATGGCTTGAAATAGCATCAAAAGACTGTCAACCACCGAAACCGGCTGAAGATTATGCTCATAAAAGTTGTAAGAACCAGTGGGTAAGCATAAGGATGCATTTGAGATAAATTTTCAAGAGTTGGCAAAAACTCAAATTATTTATATTTTCTTGAGAATTTAGGTCAAATTGAGTTTGACTTGACTCAGAGGCTTATAACAAGTCACAAAAAGACTGAGTATTGAAAAAATTGCAAAAAATTGTTCTAGGCCAAAAGTAAATGATCACAATTATTTACATTTAGCTCAAAATTGATCAAGGTTGATACCAGAGACTCTATGCATGATTACAAACATCTTTTGTGAAGGCTCTTAGAGTTTGGATCACAAAACAGACCAAAAACTTGATAAAAACTAAAAACTATACTGATTGTCGAGAAATTCAGTTTGACTTAATAAATCTTGTTCAAATTTTGTGAAACTTGACTCAAAGGCTTAGTTTGAAGTGTTTATCATGTGTATATACTCAGATGATACTGAAGTAAATAATTGCAATTATTTACTTTTACCAAATTTGCAAACATTTTTGGCCAACCAAGCATACCACATATTCCATCATGTTGTATTGAACATTCATATCAAATTTTGGTAAGATTTGGATCTTTAAAGTGAAAATTGTGGCCAGTTTTGTAAAGATAGTCTGCAGACACAAAACTGTTGACAAATTGAGCAGGTTTTATCCAAACTTGGTGAAACTTTGCTAGGGAGCTTAAGTTGAGATGCTTTACTTGTTTGTATCATCATCTTGGCAAAAAAAATGCTAAAAAATCTCAGAAGTAAATAATCACGATTATTTACATCTACCCAAGATTTGAGAGTTTTTGCACAAAACTTAGTATACCACAGGGTTAACCTTATTAAGTAGAATACTCATATCAAATTTGGTGAAATTTGGATCACAAAAGTGAGACTTAAACCAGATTCTTGAAAACTGAGCCTATGGACACTAAACAATTGATAAATTGGACAAATCTTGTTCAAATTTAGTGAAACTTGTCTAGAGACTACAACAAGGTGTCTTTATGGAAAAACAAGCCTAAAAAGCGTGAAAAAGTAAATAATCACGATTATTTACTTATGAGCCCCAGAGACAAGATTTTGGACTTTTGAGCTCGTACAGTGCTAGAGCAACATAATACACGGTCAATGGTCAAGTTTGGGTTTCATTGGATCCAATTTAGTACATGTTAACTCAGTTTCCAGGTTGCAGATTAGTCCTTTAGCTCCTTGCAAGGGTAGAATTTGGAAGTTTCATTTGCTGACTCACTTAGCTCGGGTTGAAGTGATATACACAGACCAATCACAATAGTTAGCAAAAATTGTACAGTCTTTGAGAGAAAAACAACTAACTTGGTTAAAATTGACATAACAACCAGCTTGCATGCAAAGAACTCGGAGCTTGACAGGAGTTGAATTCAAGTCAAGTGGAAAGCCGGATAACAATTCAATCCGTCGGTAAGTAGTCTATCCAAGGCTTAACAAGTCTATATGAACCTTAGATATGTTCGTATACTAGAAAATCAAGGCATACTTGGAGAGACCGCTAGTAGGGTATCCACCAAAGAGATCAATTGGGCACTATCTTTGAAGAAGTCCCATATATTTATTCTGATTCAACATCTGAACTGTCTTCCTTCAACTCAGTCAGGAACCAAAACAACAATGCAATATAAGCACATACTCACCTTTTATAAGACTAATGTCCATGGAGCTCACATTTACCTGGATCCTAATGAAGAGTATGCCATTCACATTGATGACCATGAAATAGAGTTTGAAGAGGAAATCAGGACAAACAAACAAGGAAAAATATATATGAATAAAAACGAGATTTAATATGTAAAAGTTGAGACTCCTAGAAAAGGAAAACCTTTGTCATATGATTGTCACTTAAGGAATGCGTTTACAATTAAATTTGGAAATTTTGAAAGACATGTTTGTACCACAGATCCCTCTATTATTAAGAATAGCTCTGTAAGATGCCTCCTTACTAAAGGCCTCAATCACATACCTGCTCAACCACTTAATCCTCATATTGCTTTAAAAGCACTTACTGAATGTCTAGCCGACTTGGTCAGTAAACTCCAATTGGAGTTATCAATTCAACATGAATTGAAAAAAACATTGGTGGTTGTCTTTTCTAGCCTAGTTTCACAACTCTCACATGAGTGGATACTTATTGAGTCTACTTGGCTCACCTATGAACTTTCCAGATTGTTTTGCAAGCTTAAGTTGAAATGGTTCATTGTGGGTTTAGATAAAGCATCTAACATGAAATTTTTCATCTGTGCAAAAAACTTGCCTTTGAAGCAGCTGAAAACCAACTTAGAGGTAGTGAGTTCTATTACATTACAGAAGACCTGGATATTATTATCCAGAGAACATGTAAAAGTATGACCGAGATAGGATTTTAGGAAGAAACTAACAAGCTTCCCATCCTGTTTCCAACTTTTAAAAGTCATAAAGGTAAATTTTGATGGATCTCAGATGCTTCCAATTGCCTTTTTTCCAAAATTACGAAACATGTCACGGAAGGACTTAATTTGATATGTGACGAACTAAAAAACATATGTGCTATTAAAAGAAAAGATGTAAGGCGCTTCTCAAGAGTAGACATCCAACCCTTTTGGATAGTTGGTAACTTGTCTGGTGTCTTCTTAAACCTACTGATAGCCGTTTTTCGGCTCTCTGTAATTGCCATAGTGAGTTATCTCACCCTATCAAATCACTCAAACACTGTGGTTACCCTCACCCTTTCACTGTATATAGGTGCGTGTGAGTTAGGGGACTTTTTCCATATCTCCTTACTGAAATAAAAAACCCTCAATTAGCTAGTCATTGGGCTAGTTGAGCCAAAAAAATAAAAAAATAAAAAAATATAAGTATATTATGGCCCATGCGTATGTAAATATTTCTTTGTATATAGGGCCTAAATAAAAGATTTTTTCATAATTATTTTGGTATTTATTTAAATATTTCTACCTAGGTGTGTGTTATTTATGCTCTGTACATTGCCTCACCATTACCACAATTTTTCTTACCATTTTTCATACTCTTTATTCCATATAGAAATATTTTCATGTAAGCTTCTCTTATATTTGGTGTAACTCCACCCCAACAAAAATCCAAAAAAACTAGTTTTATTTATGTGTATATTTTTTCACTATTGTGATTTTTTCCTTCCTACATCTATTTTGTTTTTTTTTCTAAAAAATTAGAACACCAAAAATATTTATCTTTTTATGGTAGCCTCATAATGAGAGAGATTTATTTTGACCCCTTTATATTTTTTCCACTTATATTATTTATATTTGACATGTACATATTTTTTAGACCCCTCAATATTTGATTTTCTTAGTTGTACTATTCACTTATATCATGATCTCAACAATATCTTCAATTATAGACCTACCAAATAAGGTCAAGGGTAGGTGGCATGCATACATGCACTATGGAGGGCTCACTCTTGGAGGTATTCAAAAGAATCATCCAAAGAAGGACCCCACAAGGACCTTGTGCAGTGGAAAAAAATGGTCGGTTTTGCTGAATTTTTAAAGGTCACTTGCTCTCCGAATTTGAAAAGGTGATACAAACAAAAGTTGTAGCTCGTGGGCTGAACTTTTGCCTCAAATTTTTTCATATTTTTTTGAGCTACGATCTGTGAGCTATGATTTTATTAGTGGACCCCAGTTTTCCCATGCTATGCAGCCACACTCTCTCTTCCACTTTATCATTTTCCTCTTTCACACACACTTCTCCACTCTTCATCCCCACCTCTCTCACCACTCCTCTGTGCACCCTAATCACCTTCTCCTCAACCTTGAAGAATAAGAGAAACCATGGTGAACTCATACCTCCCACACACAATTCCATTCCAAAATTGACCACCTAGTCTCATTTTTCCTCCTCCAAATTACCCATATCTATAAAAAAGACCACAAAATTCAGCCTCTTCTCTTAAACGACAGCATCATGGTGGTTGATTACTCAGCTTCAATTACCTTGTCTCTCAAGGAAGGTCAAGAGTGGAGAAAAAATGTACCGTCAAAGCTAGTGGACCGTCAACAAGCGTCAAAATTGACCCTACTCAAGACACTTGGAGCATCAACCTTGTAAGAAATCCACCTTTTCTTACCTCTTAAGAGGTTTTCTTCCTTATTTGTATCCTACATGGATACTCCCATTGTAAATATCCAATTCCATTTGTAAATTAATACTAACTCTGCTAACACTAACCCACTATGAAAAGTCCTATCACCTCCATTTCTCTCCTCTCTCTTTTCCCACCAACTTCTTGATAATTCCAAGCAAAAGAAATTAGATAAATTGCTGAAAATCTAACCCAACCATGGTTAGAGGAGTAACCCTAGCCTTCAAAATTGCTATAAAAGGAGGGTGTAGCTAGCACAAAAAGGGGGAGAAGAAAGAGCACTATGCTATAGCTTGAGAAGCCAAGCTCAACCTCTTGAGAAGGAGCTCTTGAGTGGAATCTCATTGGCATTAGGCATATGTATGTGTTGTATTAGGGGTGATTAGCAAGGGAACTCTATGCCATTGTAAGAGAGAGTGATCATTCAATTGAGAGTAGGAAATCTATCATTTCTCCTACTAGTGTAAGCCCAACATTTGCTGAATCAAGGAGGGTGAATTTGGACTAAGCATGGATACCTTGTCTCCCTTCCAACGTGAAGTCATGGACAATAATGATGTGTAAGTGTCTTGGTGTTTTATTTAAGTTCTTGATAGCTTGTCTCCGGGTATTGTTATCAATTTAGCCATAAATCCCACATGCTGTAAGAGGGCGGCAGGGTGGAGAGGACTCCCCTGGCCTTAAGACAATGATTGGGGTGGATTTTTTCTTGTGATGTGTTGTGGTGTAATTTACTCAGGCTATGTCGAACAAATAATAATCTCACTTTGATTGGTCATGACAGATTTGTAAGAAGGCATTAGTGCAACAAGCACCCCCTTCCCCCTTCTCTCTCTTTCTTACATATATATATATTTATGTTTGCTTGATCATTAACGATACACTTCAAAGCAGCCGGAGCACCATCTCTCTCTCTCTCTCTCTCTCTCTCTCTTGTTTTAGTGTGTGAGAGAGTTCCATTGGTGTTAGGGTTAGTGTAAATTCCTTGCTTGTTGTGGGTTGCTCTAACGATTCTCCTCTTTTGCGTTTTAGTTCGCTCTTAAACTAGGTGGTGCCCCTTGTGTAGTTGGGATTTGGCTGGGGGTTTGTTGTTTTGGTTTGTGTTGTGTTGTGCCCCAGCCCCATTGAGAAGCACGGGAGCCTTGAAGGGTGTCTAGAGGTTGCTCTTCTTGTTGCCCGCCCCGGACCGCTTCAAATTGGTGCCCCCACAGAGGAAAGGCTTGTGTATGTTTTGTGAAGGCTCAACCTTTAGCATAATCAAGTAGCTTGCATGAATCACGAGAATTTGTATGATCCCTTCATTCCCATTGCAAGGCAAAAGGTACACATAATTGTTAGTACTAAGTTGGAATTTCAACGAGTTATTCGTAGAATTTTAGGTCCTCTTAGGTTGGTAGAGATAAACGCATCAGTAAATCCTTTTATTTTGCCTCTCATTAGGTACGACCTTAGTTTGGGCGTCTATATTTTTGTTTTGTTTTAAGAATTAGGTCATGCATAGACCATGGATAATGGCCCAGGAATACAGGTTTTTCCCTTTCGTTTCACTCCACACATTAGAGTAAACATTGTAATTAGTAGAAAAATCCATTTTCAACAACGTATGGTATTCATGTTTGGTGCCCAAAGAGTAGGAGAAATTCTCGCATCACCAAACCCTGTCATTCTACCTCTTATTGATTATCATAGGTCATTTGATGTGAATATTTTTATTTTGTTGTAGAATAGATTGCAATTTAGAA
Organism: Adiantum capillus-veneris; assembly: GCF_014529385.1. Lineage (NCBI taxonomy): Eukaryota > Viridiplantae > Streptophyta > Polypodiopsida > Polypodiales > Pteridaceae > Adiantum > Adiantum capillus-veneris. The sequence goes on from NC_140951.1 coordinate 77,719,664, forward strand.
AATATTATTGTGTAAATCTTTTAAAGAAAGAAAAAACAAAAACGCGTCACTTTGAAATCAATTCAATGGAGAGCCAACGCCAAATGTCTGGATATCCTCTTTTCTTTGGAGAGCTTGGAGAGGATGCAGAATTATTTCTAGCGAATTTCAAGATGTCTTGCCGTATGAAGAGGATAGTAAATGATCAAGAACGTGTAGAAATGTTTGAGGTGGTCCTTAGGAAAGATGCTAGCACTTGGTTTGACTCTTTGCCTGAGGAAGTTAAAGGGAATTACACGGAAGTTTTGAATCGTTTCAAGAAATACTTCTTTGATCCCCAAAACACTCAGAAATTATGGCAAGACATTGTTTCTCATAAGCAAAAAGACTTAGATGACTACTACTTGTACAAGCAAGAGTTTCTACGTCTTTGGGCTCTATGGATACGAAATGTTGCTAACCCTGGTGATGGTGCAGAATTTCTAAAGAAGGAGAGGTTCATAGCCGGACTCTTTCCTGACCTTAAGGTAAAAGTTGAGGCGGGTGCACCTGCTACCTTTGATGCAGATGAAACTAGGGCTGCTGAGAAATATAGGAAACTCAAGTGCTTAAGGGGGGAGGTTCCAATAGAAGGTCTTAGACCCAAAGGTAAGTCACAAGCATCAACATGTAAGGAGCTTCCTGAGGTAACGGCGGAAGTGATTGAGAAGTTAAATGAATCTTTAAGTAGCTTGTCAATTCACCTTGAGGAAGAAGGTTGGACCGATAGCACTTCAGAAGAAGAAAGTAGCGGTAGCATTACTGAAGAGGAGTCTTCCATCGAAGTCATGGGGGTAAGGTTTAAGCCAAGCAACCAAGAGACCTCTTGTCAAGGCTTGGAGGAGGTAGGTCCTCAAGAGAACGAAGGTGTTCAAGATGAAGGGATGCTGGAAGGTATGCTATCAACAACACTTACAAAGGATGAAAGAGAGGAGTTCAAATGTGTGCTAAGGAAGTTTCCTAGGCTTTTTGCTAAAGACTACACCGACGTGCGTGGGGTAGATGTTGTTCAACACAAGATTGAGTTAAAGCCTGAGGCCACACCTAAAGCTCAGAAGCTACGAAGGCTAGGAGTTATAAAGGAGCAGGCTCTACTCAAGGAGGTAAGAAAGCTTCTAGCAGCAGGTTTCATTTATCTAGTGGAGAATTCAGAGTGGGTCTCTCCTGTTGTTGTCACTCCTAAGAAAAATGGCAAGTGGAGGGTATGTGTGGATTACCATCCACTCAATGAGGCAACAAAAAGAGATCACTTTCCCCTCCCATTTCAGGATGAGATACTAAATGAGGTAGCTGGTCATGAGAAGTACACTGTGTGTGATGGCTACTCAGGCTACTTTCAAATAGGTATCGCATTGGAAGATCAATTGAAAACAACCTTTATCACTCCTTGGGGTTGTTATGCTTTTAGAGTCATGCCATTTGGTCTGACAAATGCTCCTGCAACATTCCAACATTTCATGAACATGGTGTTTCAAGCATTCTTTGGAAAGTCAATTAGGGTGTTCATTGATGATTTCTGCATTTATAGCTCAAAATCATTGCATCTACAAAGGGTAGAATAAGGTTTAAAGAAGCTCTACGACATGGGAGGTCAACCCAACCCCGACAAGTGCCACATAGGTGAGGATGAAGTGATCTTGCTCGGTCACAAGGTTTCCTATAAAGGCATTGAGATGGATCCTTCAAAGGCAAAGGCTCTTATTGAGCTCCCATCACCGAAGAGTCTTAAGGAGGTCATCTCTTTCATTCAAAAGGTGAAGTATATGTCAGCTTCATTCACTTAGCCTCGGAGTTACTTCACCCTTTGCAAAAGTTGACACAACAAGTAGAATTTGCATGGTCTGATGAGCTTGAAGAGTACTTTTGTAACATTAAAGCCATTTTGTCAGAGCTACCAACACTCATGCCTCCTTGTTGGGAGTACACATTCTTTGTTAGCTCTAGTGTTGGAAGGGAAACAATTGGTGCTGTGTTGCTACAACAAGATCCCCACAGTACAAGGATGCGACCCATCTACTTTGCTAGTAGGGTCATGAATGCTTTGGAGAGAGACTACACAGAAGCAGAACTCATGATGCTTTCTCTCATGTTTGCGGTGAGAAAGTTTAGATCCTACCTGCTACCAAAACCTTTTGTAATTCTCACTACAGAAAATTTGTTCCGTTGGGTGTCATCTCAAATGAATCTTAGTACTAGGATCTCAAAGTGGGATATGGAGTTGCAAGAGTTCCAATACTCTTTCAAGGTAGAAGATAGTGTGCGTGCACAATTGGCAGGGATTCTCACTTATAGGGTACATGAGAAGGAAATTAAGGTGCCTCAAGTAAAGACCCTACCATTGCCACCACCAAAAAGTATTCCCAATGCTTTTACCTTGTTCTTTGATGGAGCTTTTCGACGAGCCACAGGGAAAGCAGGGGGAGGGCTAGTGTTGCTCAACCCAAGTGGAGAGGTGGTCATGAAAGAGAAGGTCAATCTACCAGGTTCAACTAGCAACAATGAAGCAGAATACGACACACTACTTCATGGTTTGAAGATGTGCATTGGCCAAGGGATAAAACGTCTCATGGTAAAGGGAGATGCACTTCTCATTGTTAAACAGATTTTAGGCATTTGGGCATGCAAGAATGAAAGCTTAAGGACAAAAGTTCATGCCATTCGTAGGATGTTTAATCAGTTTGAAGAAGTACAACTATATCATATTCCTAGGAAACAAAATGAAGATGCTGATTTACTTGCACAACAAGCCGTTGCATGTGTAAAGAAAGAAGTGCAGGTCATCATGGTGGCGGCTGCTGTGAAGCAACCGAGGTACCAGGGATTGGAGTCATTGGCTCCCATCATTGGCTACATTTTGGAGGGTGAGTTTCCACCAGACTTCACAAAAGCTCAGAAGAGGAGACTCATGAAGAAGGCAAGCATGTATCTCTTCCTAGAAGGCTCCCTCTATCAAAGAGGGAAGGATAAAGTGTGCAGAAGAGTACCAACTATCGCAAAAATTCCAGCCATTCTAAAAGGTTTGCATGAAGAGGCATGTGGTGGTCATTTTTCCCAAACTTAACTGTGAAGAAGATTTTGCTTGCGGGGTATGTTTGGCCAAGTCTGCATGTGGATGTCCAACATTGGTGTAAAAGTTGTCACAATTGTCAGGTAAATGGGAATAGAAGATTGATTTATGGTCCAAGGCAAATTGTGCTTGCAAATGGACCCTTTGAAAAGTGGGGCATTGATGCTATGGGTCCTCTGCCTAGGACAAAAAATGATAAACTCTACATTCTAGTGGCTGTAGACTATATGACTAGGTGGGTGGAAGCTCAAAGTGTGGCAAGAGTGAATGAGAGGACAGTTAGCAAGTTTGTGTACAATCACATTTGTTGCAGATTTGGCACACCTTTGGAGATTGTTTCTGATAATGGTCCAGGGTTTAGGAAGGGCTTGCTCACAGAAGTTTGTGAAGAGCTTCACATTCTACATCATCATAGCACACCATACTACCCACAGTCAAATGGTTTGGTGGAGAAGGCTAATGGTGTCATTGCAGGAATCATTAGAAAGATGGTGCAAAACAAGACAAAATTATGGGATGACTTCTTGGATGGTGCCTTGTGGGCATATCGAACCACATATAGGGACGCCACGGAGTTCACACCATTTCACTTGGTCTATGGTCAAGAGGCTTTGCAGCCTATCAAACTAAACATTCCAACAATGCGACTTCATGGCAAATCAACACAAGATGATCAAGAAGCATGGATGGATCGACTTATTACCTTAGCTGAGCTTGAGTGGAAAAGAGAAGCAGCATACGAGTGCTATAAGAGGAAAGCCACACAGACAAAGGAGAAGCTTGACAAGAAACTGAAGGACAAAGGCATCAATGAAGGAAATCTTGTGCTAAGGTATGACAATCAACTCGATAATCGTTTTGATGCCAAATTTGAAACAAGATGGCAGGGGCCATACATAGTCAAGAAGGCTTTCAATTCAAGTTACTATCAACTTATGGACTTGAATGGGAAAGAGCACTCCAAGAAGGTAAACGGCTATCGCTTGAAGCCTTACTTGAGTCGCCTTCTACCAAAGGATCTACCAAAGCAAAAGGCAACTATCTCATGTAAGTATTGTTCCATGAAGCATGAGTGTAACACAAACCAAAATTCCAAGGGGCCAAACAATGAAGATCTTGTCAAGGACTCTGAGGCACTCTCTTTGGAAAAGATTCTTTATGATGGTAAATGAATATACCATCATCCTGGGGGAGGGCTAATGATAGCCGTTTTTTGGCTCTCTGTAATTTCCATAGTGAGTTATCTCACCCTATCAAATCACTCAAACACTGTGGTTACCCTCACCCTTTCACTGTATATAGGTGCGTGTGAGTTAGGGGACTTTTCCCATATCTCCTTACTGAAATAAAAAACCCTCAATTAGCTAGTCATTGGGCTAGTTGAGCCAAAAAAATAAAAAAATAAAAAGATATAAGTATATAATGGCCTATGCGTATGTAAATATTTCTTTGTATATAGGGCCTAAATAAAAGATTTTTTCATAATTATTTTGGTATTTATTTAAATATTTCTACCTAGGTGTGTGTTATTTATGCTCTGTACATTGCCTCACCATTACCACAATTTTTCTTACCATTTTTCATACTCTTTATTCCATATAGAAATATTTTCATGTAAGCTTCTCTTATATTTGGTGTAACTCCACCCCAACAAAAATCCAAAAAAACTAGTTTTATTTATGTGTATATTTTTTCACTATTGTGATTTTTTCCTTCCTACATCTATTTTGTTTTTTTTTCTAAAAAATTAGAACACCAAAAATATTTATCTTTTTATGGTAGCCTCATAATGAGAGAGATTTATTTTGACCCCTTTATATTTTTTCCACTTATATTATTTATATTTGACATGTACGTATTTTTTAGACCCCTCAATATTTGATTTTCTTAGTTGTACTATTCACTTACATCATGATCTCAACAATATCTTCAATTATAGACCTACCAAATAAGGTCAAGGGTAGGTGGCATGCATACATGCACTATGGAGGGCTCACTCTTGGAGGTATTCAAAAGAATCATCCAAAGAAGGACCCCACAAGGACCTTGTGCAGTGGAAAAAAATGGTCGGTTTTGCTGAATTTTTAAAGGTCACTTGCTCTCCGAATTTGAAAAGGTGATACAAACAAAAGTTGTAGCTCGTGGGCTGAACTTTTGCCTCAAATTTTTTCATATTTTTTTGAGCTACGATCTGTGAGCTATGATTTTATTAGTGGACCCCAGTTTTCCCATGCTATGCAGCCACACTCTCTCTTCCACTTTATCATTTTCCTCTTTCACACACACTTCTCCACTCCTCATCCCCACCTCTCTCACCACTCCTCTGTGCACCCTACTCACCTTCTCCTCAACCTTGAAGAATAAGAGAAACCATGGTGAACTCATACCTCCCACACACAATTCCATTCCAAAATTGACCACATAGTCTCATTTTTCCTCCACCAAATCACCCATATCTATAAAGAAAACCACAAAATTCAGCCTCTTCTCTTAAACGACAGCATCATGGTGGTTGATTACTCAGCTTCAATTACCTTGTCTCTCAAGGAAGGTCAAGAGTGGAGAAAAAATGTACCGTCAAAGCTAGTGGACCGTCAACAAGCATCAAAATTGGCCCTACTCAAGACACTTGGAGCATCAACCTTGTAAGAAATCCACCTTTTCTTACCTCTTAAGAGGTTTTCTTCCTTATTTGTATCCTACATGGATACTCCCATTGTAAATATCCAATTCCATTTGTAAATTAATACTAACTCTGCTAACACTAACCCACTATGAAAAGTCCTATCACCTCCATTTCTCTCCTCTCTCTTTTCCCACCAACTTCTTGATAATTCCAAGCAAAAGAAATTAGATAAATTGCTGAAAATCTAACCCAACCATGGTTAGAGGAGTAACCCTAGCCTTCAAAATTGCTATAAAAGGAGGGTGTAGCTAGCACAAAAAGGGGGGAGAAGAAAGAGCACTATGCTATAGCTTGAGAAGCCAAGCTCAACCTCTTGAGAAGGAGCTCTTGAGTGGAATCTCATTGGCATTAGGCATATGTATGTGTTGTATTAGGGGTGATTAGCAAGGGAACTCTATGCCATTGTAAGAGAGAGTGATCATTCAATTGAGAGTAGGAAATCTATCATTTCTCCTACTAGTGTAAGCCCAACATTTGCTGAATCAAGGAGGGTGAATTTGGACTAAGCATGGATACCTTGTCTCCCTTCCAACGTGAAGTCATGGACAATAATGATGTGTAAGTGTCTTGGTGTTTTATTTAAGTTCTTGATAGCTTGTCTCCGGGTATTGTTATCAATTTAGCCATAAATCCCACATGCTGTAAGAGGGCGGCAGGGTGGAGAGGACTCCCCTGGCCTTAAGACAGTGATTGGGGTGGCTTTTTTCTTGTGATGTGTTGTGGTGTAATTTACTTAGGCTATGTCGAACAAATACTAATCTCACTTTGATTGGTCATGACAGATTTGTAAGAAGGCATTAGTGCAACAAGCACCCCCTTCCCCCTTCTCTCTCTTTCTTACATATATATATTTATGTTTGCTTGATCATTAACGATACACTTCAAAGCAGCCCGAGCACCATCTCTCTCTCTCTCTCGTGTTTTAGTGTGTGAGAGTGTTCCATTGGTGTTAGGGTTAGTGTAAATTCCTTGCTTGTTTGTGGGTTGCTCTAACGATTCTCCTCTTTTGCGTCCTAGTTCGCTCTTAAACTAGGTGGTGCCCCTTGTGTAGTTGGGATTTGGCTGGGGGTTTGTTGTTTTGGTTTGTGTTGTGTTGTGCCCCAGCCCCATTGAGCAGCACGGGAGCCTTGAAGGGTGTCTAGAGGTTACTCTTCTTGTTGCCCGCCCCGGACCGCTTCACTACCATTTGCCATTTATTCGGTATATACATAAATATTACCCAATGCTATGAAAATATCTCTTTAGTAGGTGAATATGGTCTCGTAAATGTATTAAATTGTCTCGTAGACTTGGCCTTCTCTAATAAACCAAAAGATGGATTCTCTGGAATCTCTTTTGTTAAGACAGCCAGGTGGGTTAAGAAAGTGAGCAAGGCTTCACCACTTCCCATGAATAGTAATCAATTTAAGATAATCATTCAGTGGGTTCTGAACCACTGCTATGTTGTACTTGGTAACAACTGCTTTCATCAAACAAGTGGCATTGCTATGGGATTCCCTTGTTCCTCCGCTATGTGTAACCTTTATTTTCTATATTTTGAAAATAAATGTATTATTAGGCAAACTTCCCAAGCAGAGGGGCTCTCTATACTTGTAAAGTATAATCATACGTTTATATTTATGGATGACATATAAGTATTAATAATCCCAACTTTTCCTAGCAGGTGTTGGGATATCTATCCTGCTTACTTAGCAATTGAACCCACATTTTTAGAACAAGATACCATCAATGGTATTACCTTCACTAAACATACTAACTATCTATCCATTGAATTGATTATTGACACTCACTCTGTTGGTAACTCTTCTACTAGATTTTTCTGGAAACAGGATCACCTTAGGCTTATTGCTGCTGAGTTTGTATTAAAAAGGAGCAACAGACCATTCAAAATGGCTCTACATACCTGTTTAAGTATTCTTCATTTAATTATCTACTCTTCCTCTAATGTATTTTCAGCCCTAGAAAAAACGGGGTCTCTTATTAGGAAATTTCAAGCTAAAGACTTCCATAGAGCTCCGAATGTTTTTTTTGGTAATTGAAACCATCTCTAAATAATTGAGTAGCTTCACATTTCTTATTATTTATCTTTGAAAGAAATTTAGTTGGGTGACATCTATAACATGTGGGATACCCATGCATCACGTGCATACGGTGCCAATGCTAACTTAAAGTTGTGTTGTTTCCATGGGTTCAAGTGAGGGTTATCTTCTCAATTATGGTTTTCAAAGTTCCTTAATTTGAAGATGGTGGATTTATATATCTTCATGCTCTTAACTCTCTTGTACTTGTGTATAAATTCCGTTCTGTACTATGGATTGGAATTATACCACCTTTTCATTGACATAGTTTCTAGTGTCTTTTGTAATTTGAAAGGATTCTTTGGTGTTTATGTTATATTGTTACTGGAACACACACACATATTCTTTGGGCGAGGAACCGCCTCATCCTTTGTGGGATGCTCTCCCTAAATTGGTAGTTGGCCTTGGGATTTAGGCCTCATAAAAATCCCCTCTTGGGGGGGGGGGAGTGAGTCTTTTCTCCTCCTTGGGAAGCAGGCCATGCAATATGTCCTTCCCCCCCACTCTCTACGCAGCGCTTACTACTCCTACTCCTCTGTGTTGCTACACTATGATCTCGCTTACTTCTAACACAAACAACCCCCCCCCCCCCCCCCCCCCCCCCCCCCCCCCCCCCAAAATTGGATTAAGGTTGGCGGTTGCCGCTCGATTGTACTCTCATGATAACAGATCGTTCACGATTCGCTTTGAATATGGCTCCTTAGAACATGTACCAAGTCGGGTATTTATAACCAAGTGAGGGATAATCTTTACCCCTCACTAAGCCTTGGATCTTGCATTTTTCTATGTGCGTACATAAAAAGTGAGCTTTTGAGTGCTTGAACACCTTCTTACTGTGTTGCAATGGAGATGGTGGAACACAAAGAGGCATCTCAGGTTGGTTATATAAGATTATTTTGGTTGCTTTTTGCAGTACTCTGCACCACTTCAAAGCATGCTAAGTTATTGAGATACCTTGGATTTGATAGCTAATGGTGATTACGTCCGTTTTGGACTAACAATTTTTTGTACGTCTGCATTGGTTCTGCTCTCACCTAGCATTGCACGAGTGATTATTAACTGGATCTTGTAGACTTGATTACCGTGCTAAGTTGTTTCACTTGCAACTTTTGGGTAAAACTGTATTACACCTTTGGCTTGGTGGAACTCCTGCATAAATGATGTTCTGGCTCCTGTTTAAGGCTATGTTTTGACAAGCCAATATGGCGCATTAGCTTCTGGTTTCTGCCGTAGAATCTTTGTCTTAGCTCTACGTCGCCTGAAAATTGGTTTTTAAATAATAGGGTGGTATAATATACCCTTAAAAGGTAATGGTGGGTTTGGTACTACTAGCACCAAGGTGCGACTGTTATATGCACTTGGTGATCCGTTGACTACATACCATGAAGTAAATCTTGTTCCATCTTATACTGAGCTCGTAGCAAGTTACCAGCGTATTAATAGGTGCAGACTTAGGTTTCGCACACTTTTAGGTTATGACCTATGAGTCTATCGCGACTATATTTGAGGTAGCTAGGGTTATAATCTGGTGAGATTGGACTTATAAGTAAGTGTATCCTAGGGAGGGGATGGTGCCTAGCAAGTTTGAAGTGATTCCGAGTTCATTTGATGTGTAAATGGTGTTATGAGCGTTTAGGGATAGAGTGGGTTGGATTTAACAAGGATTAGTGATTGATGCATCATAGAAGTGCGTATGTGTAGGTTGGTCTCAGCCTGACAAGCTAACGAGATTGCCTCCGTGCACCTATGGGTTAGTCGTGTCACCAGATGACAAGTATGTTGTCTGTGTCGTGCTTGTGAGCATGAACAGGGGAGTAGTTAGTCCCAAAACATTATGCAAAGAGTGCATGATCCATCAATTTATCCTCAAAGACTTGCGTGCCTAGCTTCTTGGTTGCAGAGATTCCTCCACCAATGTTTGTGTCTCATCACCATCTACACAGTTTGCGTTGCCATTTCTAACGACATGTCCAATTGTCCAATGCTAACATCTTCTCCTCCAATTGTTTGTGCTTTGATGCGATGTCATCATCCAGTGAGTTTTCTTTCTCCACACAAGACTGTTCACAGGATTCGAAGATGGGGAAACAAAAGTAGTCAATGTCTTAGAAGATTGAAGCAACCACGGATGAAAAAGATGCAAAGGTAGAGACATTGCTTAGTCCAATTGAGCAAGAATGCTCAATGCCACACCAAAAGATAGAACGATATGTGTTCATTAGAATGAAAAGTCACTTCTCAAGCTATGGAATATGAAGGTAGTATTGAAAGCTACCAGAATTAATTTTTATGTAGAGATCATTCAGCAGGTTTTTGACACTTTCAATCCAAACATAGGCATTGCTGAAATTAATGGTAGACCAGTACATGCCACAACAATAGTGCTTTCCCACATTTTTCATTTTCCATTTTTGACTAATGCCACACCATGCTTAGCTGATGAAGTCAACAATGTTCTAGAAGAAGATGCTCACACAAAGAAGAGGAGAAAGACTGGTGGTTGGTGGATTCTACTAGCAGCATTGGAATGCAAGCCAGATTACAAGTTTGTAGTAGAAGCTATCAATTTGAAGAATAACCCCAGTTATGTGTATGAGAAATTACTAAGTATGTTATTACCTCAAATCAAGAACCCTTAGGCTAACATCAATTTGAGTATGTTTTTGCACAATATCCTCATACAACAGACCGCTAAGGTGAATACTTAGAACCTCTTCAAGGCATGGTATGCTTGGGATTTTTTGTAATAGAAAACTTGCATCCGGCTCACATCAATGCCAAAACAGTTTGGAAGAAAGTTCTAGGTGCCAAGATTGAAGGTAATAAGACAAGTCAACAAGAGACTAAAGAGGGTCAGGTGACAAAATAGATCACACATAGAAAAGGGAAGGAATGGGCTCTAATGTCATCCGGTTTACAAAGAAAAACAACTTAATCAAAAGTAGGCACATTAGAGCCAAGAAGAAAAAAAAACAACACATTTGCTGGCACAACTTGAGGCTAAGCTAAATATGACAACATCAACCCAATAGAATACATTTACTAGCAAAACTAAAAAAAAGGGCACCTTAGTAGACAAGGAGATCAAATTTCCTAGTACTTCACCGGACGCCATTGTGGATAAAGATACTGCTACTGACAAGGGAAAAGATAACATGCCTGCCAATAATTCTCAGACTCAGATAGCTCTAGTAGTATACACAATATTCAATAGTTTGGACCAAATCGGTTGCAAGTGACTACAGAAGAAACCTATGTAGGGAAATTCGGTACTGAAAACATTTGAGAAGCTATTGGTGCCATATGAACCTCCCCTATTAGACTATGAGATAGATTAGAATGTTAAAGACACTATTATTGATGGATTTGTTTCTACCATCCAATCTATCTGGAACACAATCGTAAGTCCTGTGGGTTTGATGATGGAAGCACAAGACTCCATTCTTAGTTCTAAAGTGACTAGTCTCCAAGAGGAACTATAAGTAAAAGGCCAATCATCAAGCTGAAGAATGAAAACAAGAAGTATTCCATTTAAAAGATCTAGTTTTGAAGTATGAGATCGGGCAAGAAAAGGATGAATGCCTTATGTCCACTCATCATTAGAGGAGGATAGAACTGCTAATAGCTGACAATGCGGTGTTGGAAGAAGAGAAGAGGGAAGCAATCAAAGCAAAAGGTGCACTTGAAAGTATGCTAAATAAGAAACAGGCTGCTTTGAATACACTCCATGAGGTTCACAACACTCTAAAGAAGTCTATTATGGAAAAGTACATTTATTAGTCAATGGTTGATATTTTTGATCCATATGGTAATCTCACCTTCAACTTAGAAGATTTGTAGAATCTAGTCGGGTCCATCAAGTTTGATCTGGATGAGGAGGCCAAATAATATACAAATACTTTAGTCAACCAAGCACTGGTGGATTACTTAAAGAACTAGGAGCTTGATGGGATTATGATGTGAATGAAGATGAGCAAGACCAGGAGGATGGATCTGGTACGAGACATCATATCAATGATGATCGATGATAAACGATGGTCATGATCAACTACCTCCCTCTAGCAGAACGTTAGTGCAATTGGTGGTCATCAACACAATGGGACACAAGAGACAAATGTATCCAAGGGGAAAACTAAAGGATAAGATTAGAACCAAACAACAGACCCAACAAGGAACACAAATCCAAATTATTCCACCAAATTCTTGACTTTGAATGAGTAACTAAGAAAGTAGAAGGCAACACAAATCTAGGAGTATTTGCATGATGAGAGTGCCTATTCAAATCTAGAGCATTTTCAGATGCTATATATGAGAGCGAGGAGAATGGTAAAGCAATGTCATATAATCAATTATCATGAGCAAGCTACTTATCAGTTACCTCCCCATCCAAGTACTATTCAGGTGCTAGAGAGAGTACCAAAATGGACGCTACTACTACTCATGATATCATTGTCAATCCACATCTAAAAGAACCATCTACTATGAATCTCCAAAGTATTAAGATTCAACTCAAACTATTGTTGGGAGATAAGCCAACATACAAATGTATGAAGGATATCTAGAATAAAATCAAAGCTATGTTGGTCAAGATGCAAATTTCTAGAGGAGTGTTAGATCCAAAAGTGAAGTTACTATTGAAGAATAATGCTACCAGTAGGGAGGTCTTAAAATGCAAATGATCTTAGAAAATAAGAGATGGTTTTGAAAAGATTATTTCATCTGATTGAAATCTTCAGAAACATGCTACTCCAGGAAAAATAGGTAGTCATGATCTTTATTGAATTTGTTCCAGATTTACCAATTTTGTTGTATGCATGATCTGTGAAGAATGAGGGACTTTTGGGCTACTTTCTATCCTAAATATAATGAGCCATCTAGTCAACAATGCTATATCAAGATCAGCTATGGGAATGGTATCAGCATAGCAAAGCAGAGTTGGTGGCTTCGAGAGATGTCTTGAATGAGAAATTGAGTAGACGTTTACTATTTATTTGCACGACTATTGACGTTTACTATAGACGTTTACTATTGATTTGCATCTTTCAAAAGCAAAATGCACCAGTGGAGGGATCAACTTAGGTAGCTGATTAATATTACTAATGAATTACTTCAATTATTTGTTGAAGCCTACAAAATTCCAAATATGGAACTTGCAATCAAGGTGGCATCAAAACCTTAGTTCAGAGATACGGTTGAAGTACTATTTTAGGTTAGGATAAAAGAAAACCAACTGTTACCAGAGGGGTGGATTCATATAGATTTAGTTTGTCATAAGCTTCCTAGATCCATGCTAACCAAAGAAAAACACACTTTGTATGATGTTGATACTAAGACATGAATGCTCTGATGCCCAATGAGGTAGAAATGATGACTAAAGGCAAGGAGCAAGAAGCTATTTACCAACTAATTCAGAAGAATAATGCGGCTACCACCAATGCTTATAGTATGTGTCAACCTTTGGTGATTCATGATCCACCTTGGGCCATCTGGAAACCCACAAAGAAGAAAGATCAAGATAAAAGGAAACGATGACATCCACACAGTGTTGATATATGAAAGCCACATATTGTTTAGATATGCAAGATCCAGATAAAAGGAAATGATGACATCCACAAAGTGTTTAGATATGCAACCTTGTGCACAAGCATAGAAAGATGATAAGCCTAACCTCAATTGGCAAGGAGTAAGGTGCACCTAGAGTAGACTCCAATCTATTGTTGCAATGGAGCGAGCTAGAAGGAAAGTGGGTGGATTCAGACCCATTTTCATTAGCAATCCTATAATTTTCAGCAACACATTTGAAAATTTGAAAATATTCCAAAATTCAAATAAAGGGGGGAAGGAAATATATATAGTGGGAACAATAGACCCTAGTCAAAAATCAGATCAATAGTAAAGACTCGTAGTTACCAAACCTAGTTATTGCGGTAGCTATACATGGAGTAGTCAATTAGAGGCCCATTTTGATACCCATAAATAGAGCCCATTACTCATTTGGCAGGGTCTATCTATTGGTCTATTGATTCTACTTTGTCTATTCAAATTTTTCAGTCTATTGTCACTCTTGGAGTTAGTTGTACTCATACTCTTTTGACATTAGCTCAAAGCATTCCTTAGCTCTCACTATTGTACTTTATAAATATTAGTTGTACTTTTCCTATGTGAATATACATTCCAGTTTCGATCTCACTCTATTGTTTCTATTTCAGTCTTGATCTTGTATATGATGTCTGCTTACCTAAATTGATCTGGCTAACCCTAGAAATCCAACCTATTACCCCCCTTATATTCTTGTGGAACATCATCCACCAACTACTTTGTATTGAACAAGTCTCTTGTGCACTCATTGGAATGCGATGGTCCATGTTTCTTCTTTGATCCCCACTTCTTCCATAAATGCTTTGTTATCAAAGGAATGACATCTTGCATTTGATTTGTTTTCAATGGAGTGATAGATAGCATAAGGATCTTTTCCTTTAGATGAACTATTTGAAAGTTTTACCAACTCAATGTTTAGACTAGTAGTGACTGAATTCCCCATGTTGCTAGATGATCCCTTATTTCTTACTAAAAGAAATTTCCTAGATAGCAACTAGTCCAATTTGAATTGGAATTTATCCTATAATGACACACAATCGTTCACTTGTGTTTGAATGTCTTCCTCAGGGTGTACAAGCTTGCAATTATTTTGCTATTGCTACATCCCCAAAAATCTATAGGATTGACCATTGCCAATCTTGTCGCGCAATTGAGAAGAATTGGCTTGACACAAATAGTATCCAAAAACAAAATAACCTTGCAGGATGAAGGTGAATACATGTCTCTAAGAATGTGAGCTTGTTAAAATTTGACACATTTGGTGGTGTATTTATAGAAAAATTAGAGAGAATATTTCATATGACTAGTGCATTGGAGTATCAAGTGGATTCTTTCATAGTGAAGAGAGAGAGAGAGAGAGAGAGAGAGAGAGAGAGAGAGAGAGAGAGAGAGAGAGAGAGAGAGAGAGAGAGAGAGAGAGAGAGAGAGAGAGAGAGAGAGAGAGAGAGAGAGAGAGAGAGAGAGATTCTAGTATCCTCCTCGGATATCAAATATGTTGTGTGGGATTAAATTTATATGTGACATATTATGTATTAGGGTGATAAGTGATTCTAAATGCTCGCAACTTGATGATAGGTGCAAAGGAGAGGCCACACTGTGGCTAGGAGAGAAAAGTGTGTAGGTCTAAGTACTCATGGCTAAAAATGTGAGGGAAGCAAGTTCAGATGTGACCCCAAAAGTTGAGCACTCTAGTAGTGTGTGGTACTCAAACTCTCAAACTTATAGTGAACATAATGTGCACAATCAATTTGACTCTTCTCCATTGCCTCCAATACTCTCTCTTGCATTGAAGGAAGTGGAAGCTAAGTTGAATGGTTGCAATATTTTGATAGCATGTTTAGGTGGTACCAAAAAGGAGTGTCTTGGACACTCCTTGGGAGGAGATGAAATGGATGGTGGGCTATTCATTTTCATTTCATATAAAGGAAAGATAATGAAGGGGATCAGAGAGCACCATAGACGGAGAGTGAGAGAGAGAGAAGGAGACACACGACACACAGATATGGGTGGGGAGACTCAAAAAGTGAGCAGCCCCTTATACACTTATGCTATGTATAAGGTATACAAGTCAGTGGGCGCCCAGACTCTGGGCGGCCGGGCAAGGCATAGGCGCCTATACCCCAACAATCTCCCACTTGATTGTGCCTTTAAGCAAGGGAACCTAGTCTAAAGACTACGAAAGGCGAGAGAAAATTGCTCTCAACCGATGTCCACTGGCTGGCTGTGATCGTGTGCATCCGGCTGTCCTGCTCTCGTGTAAGTCTATACACCACCAAACGTACCGCACACGTACTGCAAGTATGTACGCAATATCTGCATATCTCCCTCGTGCACTATGCCATCATTAGTCAACAAACGACTGAAAACCCCAACTGCAAATGCTCCCACTGCAACTGTGATATCCGGTCTCAAGATCAACATCTCATACATGAGACCACCGAATGCCGATGCAATGCTAGCGGGCCCTGCTAGCTCTACGGAGCATGCATCAACATATATATCCCTGGCAATAGGCATCTCTGACTGACAAGGCGTGTTAGCCACATGCATCTCCTAACTGTCCGCAAAAGACGCATCAACCTGTCGTGCAACCTCAGAGCAAACCAGCTGCTCTAGGTGTCTGCTGGAAGACATATCCTGCACAACTATATCCCCATGCTCACTGTCGAGCATAGAAAGGAATGACTGCATAATCGCTGACATCTCAGCCTCCTCTACAATCATCCACTGCAAACATGACCACTCAATCTGCTGTGACTCACTAGAGTTCTCATGCTCTAACTCCTTATGCATAGACTCTTGCACAACGTCCTCCTGTCGTGACTCACTAGAGCAAGACCGCTCTACCTATCTATCCTGCATAGAAGTATCTCGCACAATTGACTCTCTGCTTTGCTCACTCACTAGCAAAGCATGCATGTCTGACTCTGTCACCTCTCTGTGTGACTGCTCAAGTCGTGCCCCAAATGTGTGCACAACGAGCTCACTACTCTGCACTCCATGCAAAGCACCCTGCAACCCATGAGCAGAAGAGACTGTCCAGGTCTCTCGCTCTGTGCATGGTTGTGACAAGATTGAGACTCGACCATCTCGCACCAATACTACGTGCAATGGGTACCATGTGCCAACTCTAGCACCTCTCGCAATCACTAGCGAACCCAAATGCAACGCAAAAGATCACTCAAGGAGCGATACCCGACATCCACTATTCCGTAACTGTCTGACTGAGATCAAATCCTGTCTCAGATTTGGCACATAACGCACATGACGCATGGTAAATCTCATACCACTGGGCAAGGAAAAACATACGTCTCCTGCACCCTCAATGTCATACACAACACCATCAGCCATGTGCACACAACCAAGTCTCCCACTAGAAAACGTGCTAAACCACTCACGATGAGACGTGACATGGAAAGTAGCATCTGGATCTAGTAACCAATGTGAACACAATGTGCAATCCGATATGCAATCCGTAGACATAAGATTGTCTGAAGACAAGCTAGATGTAAATGTGACATCGCCGTCACAAGCATACTCAGTAACCACCGTACTAATCTCACTAGCATCTGTCATGCCCAAATATGCATCACGCATCTGTCGCCTCCGTTGTCCCAAACGCCTGAAACATCGACGCCTAATGTGCCCTCTATTTCCACAATGCCAACATGTCAAGTCTCTATGCCGTCGAGACTTGCGTGTGGGACCAATCTCTCCCATGGACATAGAAGTGGGACTAGACTCCCCTGTAGACATGGATGTCGCGTACATAGCATGTAACTCTACCATAAAGCATGAGTTGTAGTCTCCCTCGAGACCTGCCAGTAAACAGACTCAACGAGATGCAAATGAATCGTAGACATGGCTAACTCATCAAGATCCTGCCAATCATCATCACGCATAGACTTGGGCTTCGCTGATAAACCACGCAAGGGTTTATCCTGCCCCAAATCCGCCAATGCAACAAGCATATGCTCCTTCCAAGCAACAAAATCTGCACCATCAAACTGTGTCAGACCATAACACTGGAAGTCAAATGAAAAATCAGCCATAATGCTCGCAAAAGAGCAACCAACAATAAGTAGCAAATGTCAACCAAATCAGCCCTAAACTGGCTCGAATCGCATCAACAAAAGTCTGCAAATATGGCTCAAAACCTGATGTAAAATTGCACCAATAACCGTGCAAAAACTTGCACAAAATCACAAGTCAATATGACTCGAATCCGGCTACCTAGATCGTAGCCACACAAGCATACATCACAATATTCACTCCTGTGAGTGTGCCAAGATAATTGTACGCCTGTCAAACTGTGAGCTAATCACCAAGCCTACACTGTGCGGTATCGATGCATGCACACGCACAAATCTCCCATCTTCAGAGAACACCGCACGCAAATGATGAGTGCAACCCGTAATCTCTACCTAGATCGCATAAATGATGCACATAAAACTCCTGGGAAAATTTCGCCAGAGTTTCGACGCACAATGGCTATCAACACAAAATAACCATTGTCCTGCAAGCTCAATACAATGGGCAATCAATGCGCATCAAACTACACTCAACATACATGTATAAGCTCTGCAAACCTGTGTCCAATAAATGCTCACAAAGAGTACCACAGGTGACCATACATGTCATCCACAACCAACCTCTACACTTGCTCACAAGATCTACTGCTCACCACATAAGCATACATAGAGCATTACCCGCTCAAAGATCATGTATGCAAGCCACAACACTGCAGAAGAACCACTCAACTGCAACTGGCAACACTTGTGGGAGTACTAGACTCAACCTGCACCTGGGAGTCAAACCCGATCTTGTAGCACCTACAAATGTGTATGTTACCTGCAGTGTGCACGGGTAAGCTGTCTGCAGCAAAGAAAACAACAGAGCCCAAAACTGTCCTGAAAAATAGTCTCTGTGTTTTTAATTTCAGACCCACCTGCACTCCAAATTAGAAAACGATTCCTTCTACAAAGTCATAGAGCTTGAAGCCAAATCCGTTTTGAACCAAAAAGTTTTGGAATCAGAGCTTTGTAGCTCAAGTTATGAGCAAAACAGTAGACTGCTGTCAAACTTCCAAAAACTGAACGACTTTCTTCTGTGCTTCATAGAAAGGCTCAAACTCACTTCCCACCTCGATGCATGAGCTGAATGCATCAATCTCACAATGCTTCCATGTCTATGGAAGATCCAAGCTCCAATCTGTCGTCGATGTAGCCGTTGCAAAGCTTGCCGAGAAGAGGGAAGATGCTGTACACAGTGGGCTGATCTGTAGAGGAACTGTGGACTGATCTGTGAGCACTAGGAAGCTCCTTAGAGCTCTCCTGCAAGCCTCTGTATGGATGTCCACAAGCCTCCTCTATTTATTTTCTCAAATCTGTGACCTCTCCGCCATAGCCGACGAGTTCATCGCGAAGTCGTCCATCTATGCTCTCACACCTGTCGCTTTGATCCCAATTGAAGGGGATCAGAGAGCACCACAGACGGAGAGTGAGAGAGAGAAGGAGACACATGACACACAGATATGGGTGGGGAGACTCAAAAAGTGAGCAGCCTCCTATACACTTATGCTATGTATAAGGTATACAAGTCAGTGGGTGCCCAGACTCTGGGCGGCCGGGCAAGGCATAGGCGCCTATACCCCAACAAATAAAATCTTTTTGGCTGAGAGGTAGGAATTTAGGCAGGCTGGAAATTCCATTTCACTTTTATACTAAATCTTAAAGTAGCAAACTGCCTGCACATTTAAATTCCCTCTCGCCGCCACTCCTCTGGGCTCTCTGCAGTGCTGCCGCAATGCGTCCCTACGTCTCTCTCTCTCTCTCTCTCTCTCTCTCTCTCTCTCTCTCTCTCTCTCTCTCTCTCTCTCTCTCTCTCTCTCTCCCCCCCCGCCCCCTTCCCCCATAGTCTCCACTGTCGGGCTCATGCAGCCTCTGCAGGCTTGCGAGATCATGACTCTCTCTCTCTCTCTCTCTCTCTCTCTCTCTCTCTCTCTCTCTCTCTCTCTCTCTCTCTCTCTCTCTCTCTCTCTCCCCTCTCTTAGTCCTCCATAGCCACTGCAGGTGCTTGCGGGTGCAGCACAAAGCCAGCATAGAACAAAGAGAATTGGTGACAATGGAAATTTTTGTTTAACTCCTATAGTACTTGCAATTTTTTTTGAAATTCCTCTTCTGATGCGCAATTGACATATCACCTTCTCATAGATTTGAGAAACTGTAAGCATAAGCTCACTTGTAACTTGGAGTTCTTCGATCCTTCTTCACAAATTATTACGTTGAATCATATCAAAGGCTTTCTTGAAGTCTACAAAGTAGCAATACAATCGCTTGCCTTTCAGCTAAATTTCCTCCATGAGAACACAAAGAGTGACAAGACGATCAATGGTACTATGGCATTGATGTAAACTCACTTGTACTTTTGTACGCTTGCCATTCAATTTTATCTTCATTATGCACCCAAAATTTTTAGCCATAAGAGACCCAATCGTTATAGTCTGATAGTTATTTACATTCTTTACATTCCCTCAATTGAAGCTTTTTCATCCATAACTTTTTGCTCAACCATTTCAATATACATTGATGCCCATTTGAAATCTGTACAAAGAGATAACTTCTCTTCCCTTTGGCTAAGATTTTCATACTAAGTTATTTCTCCACATGTAATTTCAATACATACGTTCTGATGGTCTAATTCTGGGGTCCATTGGCCAAGCATAAAACTAAGTTCTACATTATCCCCATTGTATGTTCTACATGTAAATCTATCAGTTCCACTCCATAAAGATACACCATTGGCAATGAGCACACTATCCCCATTGTATGTTCTACATGTAAATCTATCAATTCCACTCCATTAAGATACACCATTGGCAATGAGCACACCTTTGCTATTGCACATGCGTAAAAGAAACTTTCCATAGTGATCAATCTCTTTCTCATCCATTGAAGTATGATCATACAAGTGAACTTCCTCCAGTTCCATTGGTTCCACTCCATAAAGATAACCATTGTCAATGAGAATACCTGTGCTATTGCACATGTGTAAAAGTAACTTTACATAGTGAACCCGCTCCTATTAGAAGTATATGTCATTTCAAATAGTAAAAGCTACATATATTACATCCTATTATAGACTATAATCTACATAGCTTATTGAATCTAGATATATTGTTTGAACTATTGTATGCTATATAGCACAAAGTGTCTTGTTTTGAAAAACCTTTGTGCTCCGTACAAAGGAGAATAGCAAGGACAAAAATTCTATTTCACGTTATGCACCACGTTGGTGTAGGGTAGAAGCTATGAATCTAGTTCAAGCTATGATAGCACTAGTGTCCACAACTAAAAGTTATTTCATTATGTCTGTGCCATATATTAAAGTAGATAGCATGGTAGGGTTCATGACAAAGTGTATGTGGTATTTGGCTTCACCATTGGAACTATGAAATGAAGGTACACTATATAGTTAAAAACTACGTGCTATGATAATGCTGGGTGCTATATAGCACAATAGTGAATGGCTCACAACACATATGTGCTACATAGCTATGTGCTATGAGAGATTGT
Organism: Adiantum capillus-veneris; assembly: GCF_014529385.1. Lineage (NCBI taxonomy): Eukaryota > Viridiplantae > Streptophyta > Polypodiopsida > Polypodiales > Pteridaceae > Adiantum > Adiantum capillus-veneris. The sequence continues at coordinate 77,740,685 of NC_140951.1, forward strand.
GTGATGTGTGTTACAATACATAGAGAGTATGTTTACTACATAGCAATAGAGAATGTGGCATGAAAATCATGTATGGATTTACTAAACTAGCTTACTGAGGACTATATAACATAAGGTGGAAGCACCAATTTTTTGGTGTCTAGCATGAGTTTATAAGTTGTTTCCAATGCAGCCATAGTACTTTACCAAGTTTGAGGAGGCCAACCCACATATCCAAATAGGACATAGATTTTTTGAGAAGCTCAAACCTTGGTTTATACGAAAGCTTAATGGTTGGAACAATTATGTTGTATATAGCATGTTGAATTGAAATATTTAAAAGATGCAATCAACCATTTACGATTGCATTCATTTGGGTTTCATGGAAAATCATGTACATGCAGCTGTGATGTATGCAAATCAGGCGGGTTTAAGGAAAAGTGTCAAGCCCAAGGGAGTTCCTTGTCTGGAATTACACAATTGTGGAAAATTTGTGTATGTGCAAAGAAGGAAGACTCTCCTTTTTAGCAGTGTAATTGTCTCATGCGTGACTACAAAAAGAGTGAAGTTAAAAAGCTCAAGTTTTGCCCATGTGAAGTGATGGAGACAAAAAAGATAGTTCTTGTGCAAATTTTTGAGGAAATTCACATGCAAAATAGGGAGTATGATCATAAGCGAAAAAATAATCTGTGGATTAAGAAACTGTCAATCAACAATTTAGTGAAAGAGGTTAAACTGTGCACGAAGACACTTATCAAGCACAATTCTACATAAAGATGGTAGGCGAATCAACACAATAAATGTTTGAAGGCCTTTTTGTAAAAACAATTGTCTTGGGTGTAGTTTTGCTGAGAACTATTCATTCACAACTCCATAGTACCAATTTGGTGCTTTTTTGGATTTTGCATGGTTCCCAAGAGGATGCACAATACAATTTTTGGTTGCAATGCCAAAAGGTATAAATGCACATTCTCAATTTGGTACTTTTGATTTCCACCCACACTTGGTACTGTAATACCAAATCAGGTTTTGGAAACAAATTTGGTGCCTTTAGTATATCTTGCAAAGTACTAAACTACAGAGACTGTACCAAATTTGGCTCTTTTTTGTATCTACAAAAGTTCCCAATTTGATACTTTGGATTCAATTTGTAATTATGCAATATACAAAAAAGTACACAATTTGGTACTACGCAGGTTACTTTAGGTGTCTCTGCATACTACCTAAAGGGATCCACAATATCAATTTGATACTTTTGGGAGATTCTTATACTCAAATGTATAGTACCAAATTGGATGCTTTCAGTGTTACCTGCAAAGTATACCAAACAAGATGCATAATACCAATTTTTAAGCTTCTTGGAAAATGGAAAGTATCGCATTTGGTACTATTGAATTAGATTGACACTATGCAGTATGCAAAAAGTTTTTGTTTCGTGCTATGAATTTAGTTTGTTACTATGAAGTGTAAGGAGATGTAAACAATTTGGTACTATGCAGGGTGCTTTGAGTTTTCTTGCATATCACCTTAGAGATCCACAATCTCAATTTGGTACTTTTGAGCATCATTCACACTTGGTATTATAATAACAAACTGGGTTTGTAAACAGACTTGGTGCCTTAAGAGTATCCTGCAAAGTACAAAATTGGATACATAGTACCAACATTGGTGCATTTCTTTACCTAGAAAATCCATCTTGGTACTAGGGATCCAATTTGGTACTATGCAGTTTACAAACAAAGTACAGAATTGTGTACTACGCACGATGCTTGGAAATGGCCCAAGGGGAATCTATCGTGAGACCAGTGGAGTAAGGAGGCATAGGGATTCTCAAACCTGGGGTATATTTCATGAATTTTATTTTTATGTTAAAAGACCCAGCGAGTATGTGCGCAAGTTTTTGAGAAAAGGTGAAATTTGAGGCACCCTTTTCAGCACAACAATGACAAAGGCATGCGATCGGGTTTCAAAAAAGAGGTTGGGCTACAAAGAATAAAGGTAGGGATTTAAAAAATAGATATTAAGATTATTTTGGAGTAAGTAAGTATGGGGTATCAATTTCAATAATGCATAAGGAAGGAATGGGAAAATGGGGAGGGGGTCAAGGGAGGACAACCTTCGAACCTTAGGAAGCACAAAATTTGAAGAGAATCTTTGCTTGCATAAAGTATTTGTTTGAGAGAATTCTACAAGACATGTGACATGCTAAAGGATGGGAAGACCTACAACAACTGACATGACACTTCTAACTCCAGTGCATCCATTAGGAATATTCATGAAATGGGTTTCCGACTCAAAGTAATGAAGTCTGACCTTTTATTCTATTTAATATTTCACAAAACCATTGTCAATACGAAATCTATGTTTGAAGGCTCTAAAAACAAGGTCATTAACGACAAATCACCTACTTTTTTCTGTTGGGGTATAAAGCCCAATGTGGTCGCCCAGGTAAGTGGGCGGGCCGCTAGGTATGTACACATATTCTTTTGTTAAAACCTAATAAGAACTCTCTATGCTCTACACATTACAGTAGAGCGAGTTCACCATATCATCGTGCTCTTCTTCTCACACTCTCTCTCGCGTCGCACTTCCGCTCGTACTCCTTCAACTGGTATCAGAGCTCAGATCAAGGCTCGGGGCAGCACTGCAGGAAGCTAGAGTCACCAGCTCAGATTGGAGTGAAATTCGACTGGGAAAGACATGACCCCAAATCTTGTGGGATAGCCCGTAGGACTAGGTGTGCTCATAATTTCATTCTGAGGTCATCTCGGTCACCGTTGGGCTTCGACAAAGTTCTGCGCAGACCATTTTCGACTACGTGGTCTCAGAGGGTGCAGATCCGACTACAAATTTGGGGTTTTCGGCCTACGACTGCAGGTGCTGAGGATATCGACACTCCCAGAGTGTTGATTTGTGGCTGTCTACACATCGAAGGACGGCTCACAGTTCTTGGAGGCGTGTCACATACGACACGAGCGCATCTACACACAGACTGTAGGCGACATCCACTAGTTCATCAGGTAGCTTGTGTTTGCTACTTGATATTCCAGATTTCATCCTGACATTGCAGGTACTTCCACATGGGATGTATTGTCAGAGATGATGTATGTCTGTTGAGGGTTTGCTGGCTGTGAGTCACGCAGCGAACAACCGCCGCAGCGGTTACAACATACAGTGGGAAATTTGTGGATGTATGACTTTGTGGGAAGTCTATGTACTGTCAGATTTACTGCAGCCTTTGTTGAGGGTCGAGTGAGGTTTTATTGAGCTGGGGGATTCTCGAATGTTGAGATCCTTTCGGTGATACAGGTCTTGGAGCGATCCCTCGAGCACCCTTAGATAGGCAGCTAGGATGTATTGACTATGAGTTAGACAGTTGGGATTGCATCTTTGCTTTACTGCCGTTGAGGCATTGTCGCAGTCTATGCTTACAGGACAATGACAGGTTAGTTAGAGACAGTACAGGTGCAGGACACGTTTACCCACAGCTTACAGTGTTAGAGCGACAGTGGTTTTGTGAGCTGTTTTTTGGTATGTTTTTAGTACACCAGAGCCATTTTACAAAGGAGACTCTGCCAAAATTTCTGCAGAATCTGAAGCTTTCTTGGTTCATTTGACAGGTTGATATTGGTTCAGAGGTCAGTTTACAGGGGAAACTCTGCCGAATTTTTCCCAGGAAAGTAAACTACTGTGAAGCATAGCTATGGCTGGATCACAGGACACTGCTCTTTACAATATCAAGAAGTTGGATGGAACCAATTTCCCATTGTGGAAGAAGCATATTTGGCACGTGTTGGTACAAAATAACTAGATAAAACCTATAAAGCTCAAGGGGATAAAACCAGAAGATATGGAAGAAGATGAATGGAGCGAAATGGATGAATTAGCACTTTCTACCATTATGCTGACTTTGGCAGAGAGCGTTTACTTCAATGTAGCAGACGAGATGTCGGCTTATCAAGCATGGATAAAGCTGAGTGATCTTTATGAGAAGCAGAGTGCAGCTTCACAGGTATACTGGCTTAAGAAGCTTGTTGACTTGAAGATGAAAGAAGGGACATCTATGTCCAATCATCTGAATGAATTCAACACAATCTATAGTCAGTTGTCAGCTCAAGGTGTCAAGTTTGATGAACCTGTTAAAGCTATGTTCCTGTTGATCACATTGCCGGAAAGTTGGGACACTTTTCGCACAGCTTTGAGTAATTTTGCACCTCCAGATGGTTTGAACATAGCAGGTGTAGAAGGAAGTCTGCTTACTGAAGAAACCAATAGAAAGACAATGGACAAAGGCAAAGGAACAGCCTTAGTTGTCAGGGGAAGGACCAAAGAAAAGTACAAAGGTGGAAAGAGGAATCAGCCTTGTAGCAAGTCCCGCAGTGCTAAAGGCAAGAGTGACATAGAATGCTACCATTGTGGCAAGAAGGGTCACATGAAAAGAGACTGCAGAGAATGGAAAGCAGAAAAAGTCAAAGAGAAAGCTGAAGACCATGGTGAGAAGAACAAGTCCTCAGTGAAGATTCAAGAAATAAATGTGATAAACACTGTTGCAGAAGATGACAGTCTAGTGTCAGTAGACATCTACTTCTTGAAGAATACAATGGACTCAGCTCTTCTTAGAGCATCTGATGGAAATGCACTGAGTGACTGGATTATAGACTCAGGGGCATCACTTCATGTGTCTCCAAACAAGGAGTGGTTTACCTCTTATGTGACCAGTAAAGATCATGTTCGGCTAGGCAATGGACAGACATGTGAGATCTTAGGTGTTGGAGATGTTCAATTGAAGTTTCAGAATGGCTCTTCTTTCATGCGGAAGAATGTGAGACATGTTCCCGCAATTACAAAGAGCTTGATCAGCACAGGTTTACTTGATGATGCTGGCTACGTCACCACTTTTGGACAGAACATGTGGAAGATATCCAAGGGTTCTATGACAGTAGCACATGGAGTAAAGTCTGGAGGACTTTACATGATTTATGTATCAAATGTCTCTAAAAATGTAATCAATGTAACCGAGCAGCCGAACGTTTCTTTGTGGCATAGCCGGTTAGGACATATGTCCAAGAAGGGAATGGAAATCTTGTCTCGTTCTGGTTATTTCCTTGGCTTTTCATTTAATGATTTTGAATTCTGTGAACATTATCTGTATGGTAAGCAAACACAGCAGCCACATAAGCATAGAAGCAGTAGAAGAGATACACAGTTGGCACTTGTTCATAGTGATTTGTGTGGACCTATGCCTAACCTATCTCTAGGGGGAGCTTCTTACTTTATGACATTTATAGATGATTACTCGAGGAAAGTATGGGTTTACTTTCTCAAGCACAAGGATGAAGCGTTTAGTGTTTTCTAAACGTTTGTGACACTTGTGGAGAATCAGAGTGGCAAGAAGCTTAAATGCTTACGCATTGACAATGGTGGAGAGTATGTTTCAAAGGCCTTTCAGGACTTTTGTGAGTCAAAAGGTATAAAACGTGAACTTACTGCTCCTGACAATCCTCCTCAAAATGGTGTTGCTGAGAGGATGAATAGGACCATACAAGAGAAGGTCAGAATTATGTTGTCTAATGCACAACTGCCAAATGGGTTTTGGGCTGAAGCTGTATCAACAGCTGTTCATCTTGTAAATAGATCTCCTAGCAAGGTTTTGCAGAAGGATTCAGTGCCAGAGATGGTATGGTCAGGCAAAATTCCCTCATACAAGCATATCAGAGTCTTTGGCTGTGAGGCATATACTCACGTTCCAAAGGAATTTAGGAACAAACTTGAGCCAAAGAGTAGAAAGTGCATCTTTCTAGGCTATGGTAATTCTGGTGAGATGGGGTACAGACTTTGGGATCCCGAATCCAGAAAGGTTGTCCGCAGCAATGATGTTCACTTTAATGAATCCAAATATCATTCTAAACCAGAGAGGGTTGAGGAGATTAGAAGAGTTGTCTTCCAAGAAGATGGACCTGCACGTGCAAGACAAAATGTCAGGGTTCAAGAGGAGCAAGGACAAGATAGAGTGGAACCACAGGTTGTGGCTGAGCCTGAGCCACATATTGTGCGTAGATCTGGACGTGTCACGCGACCTCCTGATAGGTTTGTTCCATCTATGAACTATGTCATGTTGACTGATTGCAATGAGCCTTCATGTTACAAGGAAGCAGTGCAAAGGAAGGACTCCGGGAATTGGCAATTGGCCATGCAGTCAGAGATGACAGCTCTGCATAAAAACTAGACATGGAAGCTAGTTAAATTACCACAGGGCAAAAAGGCTCTACCTTGTAAATGGGTTTACAGGTATAAGATCACCGCTCATGATAGTCAGCCAAAGTACAAAGCAAGGCTTGTTGCCAAGGGCTTTAAGCAAGAACAAGGCATTGACTTTGATGAAGTCTTCTCTCCGGTGGTCAAGATGACTACATTGAGATGCTTTCTTGCATTGGTTGCCATATTAGATTTGGTGTTTCACCAAATGGATGTCAAGACAGCGTTCTTGCATGGTGATCTAGATGTGGAAATTTACATGCAGCAGCCAGAAGGGTTTGTTGAGAAAGGCAAGGAAGATTGGGTATGCCAGTTGTTAAAGAGTCTTTATGGCTTAAAACAATCACCGAGGGCATGGTACCATAAATTCCACAAGTTTATGCTTTCTCAAGGCTACAAACGTAGTGAGTTCGATCACTGTCTATATACAAAGAAGGCTAAGGATGGTAGTTGGCTGATCCTTATTTTGTATGTGGATGACATGTTGATTGCTGGCAAGCACTTGGAAGAAATTTCAGCTTTGAAGTCAAAGATGGCAAAATCGTTTGACATGAAAGACATGGGTGAGGCAAGTCATATACTTGGTATGCGCATTGAGAGAGACAGATCAAAGAGGTTGATTTGGTTATCTCAAACAGAGTATATTGACAAGGTTTTGCAACGTTTCAATATGGAGAAGGGAAAGGCACTGAGTGTTCCATTGCCACCATATGTGAAACTTAGCAAACAAGATTTTCCTGTGTCTGAGGAAGAACAGGCTGAAATGGATAAGATTCCATATGCGTCTGCAGTGGGTAGTTTGATGTATGCAATGATTGCTACTCGCCTAGACATTTCATTTGCAGTGGGAGTAGTAAGTCGATACATGTCAAACCCAAGCAAGAAACATTGGGAGGCAGTGAAAGGAATATTGAGATACCTGAAAGCTACAAAGAGTATGCGTATATGCTATGGGAGTCAGGAGCTAAGTGTAAAGGGTTTTACAGACTCAGATTATGCAGGTGACTTAGACAACCGAAGGTCTACACCAGGGAATGTCTTTACATTGGCTGGTGGAGCAGTATCATGGCGTTCTAGATTACAAGATTGTGTTACTCAGTCTACTACAGAGGCTGAATATGTTGCAGCATCAGAGGCATGCAAAGAATCAATTTGGCTTAATCGACTAGTAACAGATTTGGGAATCAAAGAAGAGATGCCTGTGTTATATTGTGATAGTCAAAGTGCTATACAATTGGCTCGCAATCCAGTTTATCTCTCAAAGACAAAGCATGTGGATGTGAAGTATCATTTCATCAGGGAAATGCTCGAGGATAAGCAAATTCAGCTTGTCAAAGTTCACACCACAGAAAATCCTGCTGATCTACTTACAAAAGGACTTCCCTTAGAGAGCTTTGTGCATTTTTGCAAGCAGTTAGGTGTAGGGTAGTACATCACTTCTCTACATCTCTTGTATATTAGCTTGTATAGTAGCTTCTCTCACACTTAAAGTACCACATTGGACTTTAAGTGGGAGGTTGTTGGGGTATAAATCCCAATGTGGTCGCCCAGGTAAGTGGGCGGGCCGCCAGGTGTGTACACATATTCTTTTTTTAAAACCTAATAAGAACTCACTATGCTCTACACATTACAGTAGAGCGAGTTCACCATATCGTCGTGCTCTTCTTCTCGCACTCTCTATCGCGTCGCACTTCTGCTCGTACTCCTTCATTTTCAAACGTGTACTTTTTTCGCCTCCCTCTATTTTGTGAGGCTTTGCTTCTTTTTGTCCCTGTATTTTCATTTTTCTTGTCTGATCTCTGAGTTTCCATGGCATCTTCTACACATTTCCCTTTTCATAACATAATTTCTTGTGACTTTCATATCGTTAGAGAGGATGGTCTTTGGAAACCCATGTATTTTTGTGTGAATGACTGGGTAACACTACTTCCTTCATGCAAAGGTGTACACAAGGTGAAGAGAACCAAGCAAGGTAAAATAAAAAACCATTGGAAAGTCATTTTCTTGCCTTCAAAGTGACCGACAATGACTAAGGCTCAACATGTGTACATGGAAAAGGATATGATGTTAAACTTGGATGAACATCCCATTCTCCATTCTTACTATAAGGAATACAAAATATTATCTATTTGATACGATGAGTCTCAAATAGATGAGTCTCCCATTTTTCCCTCTCATTTTTTGATCCCATTTTAGTTATCTTTCCTTCAACAATTTTTTTACGATCAGTCTCCCATTTTTCTCTCTCATTTTTTGATCCCATTTTAGTTATCTTTCCTTCAACAATTATGGAGTGGTAGCCGGTGGAGAGCCTAAGTGGAATATTCAAAGCATTTCATGGGGCCATTTAAGAAGGTTACTCCCCGAAAGAATGGGTACATCATCATGGCCCCATGTTATGTCAGCAAGTGGGTTGAAGCCAAAGCCTCACCATATAATACTGCAAGATCAATAGCTATATTCTTGTATGAGAATATCATATGAAAATATGGATGTCCAATTGAGACTAGCTTAGATCAGGGGACACACTTCATGTGGGGCTCTCCGAATGCCAAGTCTCTCTATCTTATTGTAGTGACAATGAGAACCACATGTTCATAAATGTCATACTATGGGATGGAGTCAACTTGACTAGTGCATGGAGGCTAGGAGAGGTTGTCAATGTCTTGGAAAACACACTCAATCCTTGTCTTACCCAAATCTACACTCTACTGTGATCGTGAATACACCCTAGAGCTTAGCAATGATACCACTACAGCCCTCCAATGCATAAAATGCAATTTTGTTATGTAAATCTAGAGTTATGAGCACATTAAGGAGTAGGTGAGCAACAACAAAAACATAGTTTTTTCTTGAGAAAAACACAATGTCATGAAGAAATTTCACATGTGAATGCAATGAAGCAGACAACACTTCAAACAAATATTTCACAAGGGAGTTATGAGATTGAGAAGAAAACATGAGAGAACAGTGGTCTGTAAGTCAACCGTAACACTTATTATCCAAAAAGTCTCCTCTAGGTTTTACAAAAAATGTCTTTTATACCTTAGCCAAAGGTTCAAGGTTCAAAAATGAGAAAAGATTCTAACTAACAATAGCCTAGGATTTCCTTGATACAATATGGTAGCCCCAGTCTGGCTCATAATCACATAATAGTTATAAAATAATCTTGAAATTAAAAGAATTACAATATTTTAGGGCTATGCATGTCTAGAATGATAAAAAAAAGTGAAAAATTACATCATAGGCTAAGTGTGTAGGCTCTCGATGTTAGCTATGTACTAACATTTTCCCCCTCCTAGACTGGTCGTCCGCGACACAACTTCAAGGGATTGGGTAGTGCTCTAGCTTGTGGGCTCATATTTTCTTCTTGAGGGATTCAAGAGCATCATAACACTTGATTCTAAGTTTCTTATATCCTTCAGCCAGGAGCTGCAAGTCAATTGGAGTGTTGAGCTCCCTTGCCGTGTAGCCCATGAACCTGGCACGAAGGTTCTTCACCATAGGACCAAAGATCTTTGATATAAAAGTGAAGAATCCTATGTAGAAGGCTTCCTTGAACATTTAAATGTAGTAGGATGGTAGGAACATCCCTCTAGCATAGGATGGTAGGAACATCACTCTAGCATAAAATCCTTAAAGTACTTCATTTTGTGGCTGATCTGATAGATCGTAGAAGAGCCCTTGATTGCCCTCAAGGAAGGCCATCCATGGTGCATCAATCTTCTCTGCTTAATGAAAGGGGTGGATGCATGTCAAAAGCATCTTGGTAATCTTTATAAACATTATACATGCTAGATTTGGAATCCTCTTGAAGATTTAATCTACTTCAAAGAGAGTTGGGACCATGTAGTCCTCTGTAGCTCTACCTTTGGCGGGACTTAGTCATGGGTAGCTCAACGATGTTGGATGTTTCTTTAAGAGCAATTGATGATTACCATAGCTCCGCACTCTTGGCATCAAAAAAACAGTGGGGTTGCAGCATTCATCTTTTCAGCAATGTGATGGGAAAATTGAGCATACTCTTCACTGTCCTATAAGTTGAGTAGCTGAGTGGAAATGCCCACCGCATCTGATTGCTCATACCCTTGTGTATCCTACTAGTCTGTAGTATCTTGCACTCCTTGCAGGTGTATCTTCTACGAGCATTTCTTCCTTTTTTTCTGTCTGAGTGTCCTCTTTAGATGTAGTCTCTTGAGTAGATTCCTCCTTCTTTATATCCTCTTGTTGATCTATTGGTACATCTTCACCTTGTTGTGCTTCGCTTGTGCCTACAGTTGTCGGCACTAGATCTTCTTTGGTTTCTTCTAGGAATGTTTTTTTGCTTATTTTTCTCTATGGGAGATGGAGTAGATAATTGTGTAGTAGGTTCGTGATGGCAATAAATCTTCCAAGTGTGTTATGGGAAAGTCAGAGGTTCCAACTGCCTATTGAGCTCGCTTAAGCTCATCTTCCTAGTAGAGCTTTTCCAGATCGCTAAGGGGATCTTGATGGTAGTAAGGGTTCTTGGTTTGCACCTTCATTCATGGCTTTGGTTGCCAAAACTCTTCAAAATCTCCTTGCAGACACCTCTCTCTCTCTCTCTCTCTCTCTCTCTCTCTCTCTCTCTAAAACTTCTTTTTCTTGTTATAATCCGGCCGTTCTTTGAGATGTTTCCTCTATAATCACTAGTGTTTGCTAGCGAGCTCGCTTTGATGGTCTCTCTTATACCTTGTCTTTGCCCTTTTCTCTCCTTCTCTATTCTTCTTCTAATTCTGAATCTGCTTTGCTTTCTTTAGACTCTTTGTCTTCTGGGTCCTCCATTGGCCGTTCATCACTCTCTTCCTTGCTCTCTACTATAGCGGTCTGGGGCTGTCTTCTATTCTATCTTCTAAGTAGTGGAGGTGGCTCCTCTTCATCTTCTTCCTCCTCCTCTCTTTTTCATTCTTCAAGCTGGCTTCTAACCATTAATTATGTTGTAGAGTATGTGGCAAGTTGTTTGCCATCTCCATTGCATGATAAGAAATCTTGGTGAGAACTTCAGAGGCTCCAAGATTCCTTTGGTCTTCTTTGTTATCTTGAGTGTTTTCAACACACATGATGTGTGGTCAATGGCCATTGGCAGCCTGTGGTAGCCTGGTTGTGAATGAAAAAGGCACTGCATGGTTAGAACATGTAAATCATGGTGGCTGCTTTGTAGAAAAGTGGAAGTGCTAGTAATAGCCATGTAGGCTCCTTTTCTGGTTTATGGATCAAGTCTTGAAATGTGGCGGCAGTGGTATTCCTAGTTAGCATTTCCGTCATATTTTTCTTTGCATTCATCCTGGTGCAATCACACCATATATAGGCATTAGGTACATTTTAGAGTGTAAAATTTCCTTTTAAGCTAGAATTGAGACATAAGAATGAACATAAGAAAGTGGAAGTGACACAACAAGGATTCCATTGATGTGATCACAAATACGTGAGCATGTTAATAAAACTAAGCGATCACATTTCAATATACGTGATCACATTAAATATTTACGTGACTTCCCCATTAACCTAGAGAAATTGTCCATTTGGTAAGCCCATCGGGATTTTTTCATTTCTTGGTGAGCTCAGTTTAGCGTTCTTATAGTTTTTGAGTGGTCCCATTGGGAAAGCACACACCCTGATGGGGTTTTGGTGGGTTGTGACATCACCACTTATCAGTTTTCTTGTGATCACATTGATTGTGTTATGTGAATGTGATAATAAAAATTGCGATCACAAGAAATTTCATGTGATCAAGTGAATATTAAATCCTTGACTGACAAAAAGTTTACATTTGAGATAATAAGCACGTGCACTTATTATATAGAGCTTCATTTTGGCATCAAAACTACGTTTTGGCTATGCACATGGGTTATAGGCAATGAAAATAGATAGGATTTGAAGGTTGGGTGGATATGGATGCATGGATGCCATGTTGTAATCACTTTTTGGCTGAATGCTTTGAGAATGACCAAGTGTTGATGAAAAAACTTTTTGGTGTCTAAATAAACCAACTTTGGTGTTTAATCTTGCAGCAACATGATATAACCGATGGTATCAAGAATTTTTCACTTTGGGGTCATTTGGTCATAAGAGATATTAAGCACGCTAATTATCTATTGTGCCAATTTTCAACATTTTTTACACTTTTTGGACTTGGGCATGTTGGAGGAGGTCTTCCCAATTGCTCAATGTAGTCTTGCACATTTGAAATTGAAAGTTGCTCCCTTAGATCAAATTTTGAGATTTGGAAGCTTTAGTGTGTTTTTTGGTGATTTGAACAAGAAATGAGTGTTTTTTGACTTGTAAGGGGATTTGTGGCTTTGATGCATCATAAGGATAGTGTGCATGCAAGAAAAAGTGAAAATATGCCACTTTGGATCAAAAGACAATAAGCGCGCTTATTATCTAGGGTTGCAAATTTTTATTTTTTCCAACTTACAATGCCATACACTTTTCCTATAAGACTAACATATAACTGTTATCCCTAATTGGAATTGATTTTGGTCTCCTTGAGTCTGTTCAACCCTTGGTCCTTTGACTTTGGTTGTTTTTCTCCTGACAATTGAGATAGATCATTTTTCTTTGAACTTTGAATGGTATGATGTCCCATATGTCCTGAGGAGTAACCGTGTCAAATATGGTCCAGGTTGGAGTAGTTTTGAGCCTTAGCTAAAAAATGACTCTTTTTAGCAATCTGAGCAATTTTCTTACATTCGGGGCCTCAATTGAACGTTCCTTTTGATTCCACCCAGATACATTGGCTATAATTAATATGGAGAAGATATCTGGGAAGTCAGAATGCAACTCCGAGTTCGGGATAAATTTCAGCTTAAGACCCCCTATCCCTGGGTCAAATGGCCATATGACTCATTGGGAATGTTCTACCACGGGTTGCTATGCCCCCTTTTAGGTTTTGTATGATTTGGTCCTCAGATCTGGGAGTTATAATCAATTTTGTCTTTGTTCTTTCTCGAGAAGTTTTTGCTATTCTAGGGTTTTTTTGAGCTACCCTGACCCCAAAAACATGTACAAAAGAGACTTGTTAGTAAGTTAGGAATGTACCCCTCATGTCTCATGCAAGATTGTGTAGCATAGAGGCCGATAGAAGCTGGCAAAAGCGTTCATGAAACTAGCTCTGAGAGCTCTCTCCAAGGTCAAAGTAGAAATGAGACTGATTTTGGCCTACCTGGGCTTCCCAACTCATTTTCTCTCAAACTTCCCAATTATCCTAGTAGACTAAGTAGTACACTTTTCTTTCAAAAAAATTATCGTTCCGCTTCTGATTGCTCTTTTTTTGAGAAACTCACCAAATCAAGCATTCTTCTCTCAATTTAGGCTTTTCGTCATCATCGGTGAATGCTCATCCATCTTCCCTTCTTGACCATCAGGGTATCTTTTTTTTTCCATCTAAGTTTGCTTACTATTTATTTATTTATTTTTTGATCTTTTATATTACAAACTAAAAAAAAATACTATTGCAATCCAAAAAACAAAAAACCAATCCAAAAATTACCTAAACACACATAAACACTAGACTTGGTCATAGTTTTGTGGATTTTCCCTTTTTGATCACTTTTTTGGTAAAAAAACACGCAAAATGAGTAAATATTACAATATTTTTGACTTTTTTGATGATATTTACACACACCTAGGGGCTACCTTATTACATAGTCCCCTTTCTCTTTACTTATAAGGGTATTTTACTTTTGACTTACAAAAATTCATACATTAACATACAAGCACTTCAAAACACATGCCTTTTTCTAATCTATTTAAAATATCTGAGTTCGCATTGAGTATGCCTCCCCCCCTCCTTACTTGAGTCCTCTGGGATGAGATAGTGTAGCCCATGTTGTGTAGTGCATGGGTATTCAAGTCGTGTCTATGCATACCTGTGGGACGGGTTTCTAACCTCACTCCTATCTTATTGCAGACATAGCGAGCTGACTTGACTAGTGCATAGAGGCTACAAGAGGTTGTCAATCTCTTGGAAAAAAAAAAAACAACTCACATCTAACTCAAGCTACACTCAAATGACCAAAGTCACCAAAAGCTAATCACTAAAAGGTGATTTTGGGCTACGTTGGATATCTATACTCGGACTTCCCAAACTATTTTTCCCCAATTCCCCTGTTAGTCCTACTAGGTCGTGAAATCTACATTATACTCAAAAATTTCTTCAATCGAATTTCGTCAGCTCATTCTGCAAGAATTTGCTAAAGCAGGCCTTGGCGGCCTAATTTAGGCTTCTCGCTTCCATCTGTCATTTTGATTGAAAATTTTTGTGCCTGTTCACCTTGCTCTTCTGATCATTAGTGTATCTTCGATTTCTCCATCTGAGCTCATTTGCTATTTATTATAAAATTTTTATTTGTTTATTGAAAAAATTAAAGAAAATAATAAAATGCACTAAAAAATCAAAGTGAAACTTCAACAATTAAGAAAATCCATTGAGAAACATTGCTAGATTACTTTTTGGTGGCTTTCTCCATTTTTAGGCTCCAATATCAAGAAAAATGATAAAAATAAGCAAAAGAGGCTATTTTTTGATATATTTTCTGATTATATATACACTATTTACACTCATCGGGGAGACGTTATCAATTAAAATTCCCTTGTGGATGATTTTTTAAGGGCATTATTGGGTAATTTTGCAAAAAAATCACACATTAACATTCAACTTTTTCCTCCCTCTTCAAACATTGCCCTTAATTACTGAAGTTCCCTTCCACCCCTCCTAGATGGAGTACTCTGGGATGACTGTGTGCATGGGTTCAACAATTGTGTCTATGCATAGCCGTGGTTGGCTCTTCCATGCTTTGAAGATTAGTGCAACTCAAACTAGTATAGTGTGCAAGATTTGGGTCTTGAGTAATTAACTCAAGAGTTTCCGTGGTTGAGGTTTCTTGTTCATGTTTCCCAAAGAGAAATCTTGTAGTTTGTGCTCTTTGCTTTATTGTACCGTCAGGATGCTTTGGCACACTGATTTCTTGAACTCTCGATATCAATGATGACGGTTGCTGAGCTTTAACTCTCCACTGGTAGCTTGGTTTTCCGTTGATGAACTGTTGAGTGTTTTGAGACTCGACTTTCCACTGTTTCATCGGCTTTACAGTTTGTGGAGAAGATAAATGCTCCTTTTTCCTCCCAACCCATCTTGTGTTAGGTGCCCTATTTGAAGATGCTTTTCTTTGAGTCGTTAGATTTGGAACTTTCTTTGGTACGGTAGATGACGTCTTGGGCACCCAAATTTGAGACGTTGTGAGCGGGATGAAAACACACACAGCGCCTCTATAACGACCCGACACACACTCTTGGGAAGATACACACACACACTATGGGGCACCACTCGGCTTAGACAACACACCTGGCCGAGACAGGGAACACACCTCTGGAGTGAGAGGAGAGAAACTATCCACTTGTTCACTTCACACAGACACACACACACACACACACACACACACACACACACACACCCAAAAAACTCAGCTCAAAAGAGGAGAATTTCTGATGTTTAGATACAATTGAGCTTGGGCCAACACCAATGGGGCAAATAGCTCACACAATATGGGTAAAAGAAGCCAGATACAATCACAAATTGGAGAAGAAACTTCGCTCATAGGAGAAACTTACACAGAAAAACAGCAGGAAAAGAGTGAGGAATTTGGCAAAATGGACAGCGCCATCGCGTCCGAAACGGCCCAAAACCCCAGTCTACAATGTCAAAGTGCTCAAATCCGACCTCGGATGAGCAGTTTACGGCCAAAACAGGCTCCAAAATGAGCAAAAACACAGCTGCGGCTGTTCCTCCTCTCTTCTCCACGTTTTTTCTGGTCTTCTCTCAGTTTTTTCAGTTCCCACACTTAGATTTTTTAGTTGGGCACCCTTGGCCTTTTAGATGACCTCAAACGGACCCCGAACAGGCCAAAAACTGACCTCGCAGTGCATAGTTGTCACCTTTTTGCATCATTCGCACACCTGGCACTCAGCTTTTTTCCAATAATGCACCTTGCCACCATGTGAAGTGGCCCCAAAAAAAGGTCCTCATGATGACCTTTCTGCATAATTCTCACAAGCAAACACCCACGTTGTGTCCGTCCTCATCTGCGTGCAAATATTGACCTCGTTCGCCCTCCTGACGCCACTAGATGCCATCTGACGCACCTGCTGACCTCACGTCGTCGGCCCGCGGATAGCTTCCTCGAGAAGTTTTACGCGCTACCAACTCCTCCTTATTGTAGAAAAACACAATGGTACTAGTAACGATGAAAATCGATGCACTATGTACATGGTGTCCTACCTGTACACATGTGGGCCCCACGTAACCACCTGGCTCTGGAAAATGGGCAATACTTTATTTGATGCACCATGCATGGGTATGTACATATGCGCAATCCCTTGCTCCAAAAAACTCCTGACATAATTTGCCCATCCCCTAGCCTGCTAGATCATTCATGATCAGCAGCAGCAAAGAGAGATATGAGACTCGCCGCATCACAAGTCTCCTCATCCTTCACCAACATTTCTTGCTCCACCGACAACTCATCTTGCTCCACCATCATCAATCTAGCATGATACAATTTGAGACGCAATCCATTTACCCTTGACTTATGTAGAACACCATCCAGGTTAGCCAGCTGATATGTGCCATTTGGAAAACACTCTACTACCTTGAAAGGGCCTTCCCACTTAATTTGAAACTTCTTTTGGAAGGTGTTGTCCAGCTTACTGTTGTAGCGCAAAACCAAGTCATGTTGCTTGATACCCTTACTTTTGACCTTTTCATTTATCTTTGTCAAAGCCTTATCCTGCATCTGCCCATAATGCTCCAATGCGCTCATCCTATCCAACTGGACCTCTTGTAACTGCAAGAGCCTCTCTTTGAATGCATCACTAGGCGGCCCAAGCAACTTCTCTAACATCTTGACCGCAGGCAACTCTACCTCCACAGGCAATAGTGCTTCCTTTCCATACACCAAATGAAATGGAGTAAACCCTGTACCTGTCTTCACCGAAGTACGATAAGCCCATAATGCACTAGGCAATTCCAAATCCCAATTCTTTCCTTGGTGCTCTGTCACTTTCGAAAGAATCTGTACCAACTCACCATTGAATCTTTCATTCAAGCCATTACACTGCGGGTAATAAGGAGTGGTATGCTGGTGCCTAATCTTCATCTTTGCACATAAAAAATCTAGCAGTTTAGCTCTAAAGCCACGCCCCTTATCTGAAAGTAACTCCAGTGGCACCCCAAACTTGCAACATATTTCATCATACACAAATTTTGCCACATCCTTTGCAGTGATCTGTTTTACTGCTATAGCCTATGCCCATCTAGAGAGATAGTCCACTGCCGTCAAAATATAGCTTTTGCCCCTGCTTGTGATAGGTAACGGGCCTATTGCATCAATTCCCCACTTTTCAAACACATCAAACGCCATAATGGTTTTTCGTAGCTCTGGCTTCAACACTCTCTTCCCAAATGCTTGACACCTATTGCAAGACCTACACCAATGGTGAACATCCTTGTGCAAACTAGGCCATACATACCCCTCTTGCAAAATCTTATGCAAGGTGATCTTTAGAGCAAAATGGCCACCACATGCGCCTTCGTGATTCTCTTCCAACACTCTGTAAAGCTCCTCCCGCCAAGGTACACATCTCAACACGAGATCAGCCCCTTTCATGTATAAGACATCACCAATCAATTTGTACCTGTATGCTCTACGCACAAAGCCATACTTCTTAGACTTCTGAATCTCCTTTGGAATGATTCCTGTTAGCAAAAACTCCTCTTCTTGAGCCAAACTTTCCCGGCCATGATAAAGAGGTAAAGTGGTCCTCAACACAAATAGCTCCCCAATCATGCCTTGAGCTGCTTCATGTGCCTCTCCATTTAGAGCACGTTCAATGTGTCTGATACTCCATGCTTCAAACTTTTTTAACAGGCCTTTAATTCTGAAGCACATTTCCTTCAATGAGGTGTTCTTGCTCTTCCACACACCCAGCACTTGCTTCACCACTAACAAGGCATCACCTTTTATGCTCAACCTTCGAACCCCATGCCTCAAACAAATGTGTAATCCGGCTTCCAATGTAGCATATTCAGCCTCATTGTTACTATGAGCATCCAATTTGAACCCTCTCTTGCATACTAGCTTCCCCTCTGGATCATAAAGTGCTATACCCCCTGAAGCTGCGTGCATCGTGGCTCTTTCTGTATGAACCATCAAAGAACAACACATGTGCATTGCTGATCTGTGGCACTTCTTCAACTACCTTTCTCACCACCTCTTCCTTAACAATAAGGGGATTCTCCTTGTAGGTCAACAAATCAGCTAGGGTAGCCCTTGTACTATCTTCCACTAGAAAAGAGAACTCAAACTCTTGCAGCTCAATTACCCATTTCTTCACCACATTTGACATGTTAATACCATTAATTAACTGTGGCAAAAAGGCATAACTCGTCAAGAAAACAAAAGGCCGTGGTAGCAAGTAATGACGAAATCGTCGACAAGCAAATATTACACTGGCCATCACTAGCTCTACTTCCGATAACTTTCTCTCCGCTACCAACTTCACTCGGCTTGCACAATACACTGGCCTCATATAATGGCTGCCCTTCCCCTTTTGCAATAGCATGGCTCCAATGGCATCATCCCCTACTGATGGATTTACATAAAAAACTTTCTCCCAATCAGGAGCCTGCATGGCTGACAACCCCCCTAACACCTCTTTCACCTCTTGAAACACTTCTTCACACTTGTCATCCCATTGCAATGGATCATGCTTTGCCACTTGCTGTAATGGATAAAGAAGTTGCGAAGACAATGGAACAAACCGTGCCATGTACTTCACTTTGTGTATAAAGGTTGCCAATTGCTTCGTACTCATAGGTGATGGAAGAAGAATAATAGACTTCACCTTATCTGGATCAGCCTCAATGCCATTTTATGACACCATATGGCCCAATAGCTTCACCCTTGGCTGTGCTAGATGACATTTCTTTAGATTTAGTTGTCCTCCACATTCATCATATCGAGCCAATACCATCTGCAGCTTCTCATGGTGTTCAGCCCTACTGCTATAAACACAGAAGTCATCCATAAAGCCTTAACACAACTACCAATGAATGGTTCCAGCACCCAATTTGCTCTTTCTTGATAGAAAGATGGTCCATTTGACAACCCAAACGGCAACACTGTGTAGCAATAGCAGCCCCATGGAGTAATAAATGATGTCTTTGTGCGGTCTTTAAGAGCAATCTTCAATTGAAAATAGCCTGAAAAACCATCACACACACTGTACCTCTCATAACCTGCCACTGAATCCAAGATCTGATCGATGAATGGAAGAGGATATGGGTTCTTCTTAGTGGCTGCGTTTAAGGGTTTAAAATCTACACAAATTCTCCACTTCCCATCCTTCTTTGGACTGACTACTACTGGACTCACCCATTCTGTGGTCTCCACTGGAACTATGAACCCTGCCTTCAATAACTTGTCCACCTCTACCCGCAAGGCTTCCATTTGCTCTTGACCCATCCTTCTTAGCCTTTGACTCACTGGCTTAGCACCTTCTTTCAGCTCTATATGCATCTCTTCACCCTTGAACCCTCTGATCTCTTCATATGAAGTAATGAACAAATCAGGAAAACTAGCCAGCATATGCAAAAATATATCCTTCTCCATAGCTGAGAGGTCTCCACTAATCATTTGCGTCATTAATTCCTGCTTCTTTGACAACTCAACTTTGGTTTGCATCAGCCCTTCAATCACTTCATAAGGCCCTTCACTTTCATCTTCAACCTGATTCGCAAATGCAACTAAACCAATCTCTTGAATTTCTTTGTCCATCAAAAGAAATGCAACATCAGCATCCTCATCACTGCTGGTAGTGCTATCACTATCCTCATCTGTCACCGTGGAAGAGTCTTCATCACTAGACTCATCCTCATCTTCATAAAGCTCCTCTAATCGTTTCCTTGTGTCCATATTATAAAGCTTCTTGGTACCTGTCTTTCCATAGAGGCTAATCGTACCATGTCGCCAATCTTGAACAGCTCCCACTGCACGTAACCATGGTCTGCCCAGTATAATAGGATATGCTCCCAACCCTGCTGGCATCACATGAAAATCAACCACTGCCTTTGCATCATATGCCTCCACTTCTAAGCTCTTTACAACACCCAAGCATTTTACTTTTTGATGGTTTTCCAATCTGATCCGAAACCTGACACCCCAGCCACTGTGAGACCCATCTTCTCAACGCATGAGTGTGTTATGACGCATATTTGGGCTCCGCCATCCACATAACCTTGTCCCAAATTTTTCCTTTTATGCCACACATCTACTATTGGACAAATGTCTGGTAGCTCATCCATTGCCAACACCTTTACTGAACCTCTCTCTGGCTCTTTCTCCATTGGGTTAACCATCCTCTTCCACTGTCGCTTTAGCTTAGCCACCATCTCTATAAGCTGCCCAAAACTAACATCTGCCTTCCTGCTCGTCAGATCCTCCTTCAAGTCATAGCTTAATTGCCCATCCCCTAGTGGAAA
Source organism: Adiantum capillus-veneris (assembly GCF_014529385.1). Lineage (NCBI taxonomy): Eukaryota > Viridiplantae > Streptophyta > Polypodiopsida > Polypodiales > Pteridaceae > Adiantum > Adiantum capillus-veneris. The sequence goes on from NC_140951.1 coordinate 77,761,476, forward strand.
ATCTGAAACATGAAACTTTCGACGAGCTCTCCTTTTCCTCTTGGCCTTGACATCCTTGCCTTCATGGCTCTTTCCTTTCTTCTTACTAGGACCTGGGGCACTTCTTCCTTCCTTTTCCTCTGTGGTCCTCTTCCCAATAGGCATCACTAATGTATCCTCTAGCTTTGATGCCTTCTCCAAGGTGACTACACTTAGCACTTTTGTCTTTCCCTTTTCCTCCTGGGTCAGTCCACTGGTTCCTTCGTCTCCCTTAATTTCGATGCCATAATCATTTGACCTAGTTAGCACCTGTCTTAGCAATGGATACATGTCTCCCCCCATCCTTGGTGGCTTATCACATTGCGGGCTGATGTGACCCAACTCTCCACAATTATAACATGTGGGCGTTTGCCTCCAAAACCTACCATTGCTTTGTCCAACACCATTCCTAGGCCTTTCTTCACCTCCTGGCTGATTTGCAAACCGCCCTCGACCTCGATTATTTCCCACTTGACCTAGCATTTTTAGACTGAGATTCTTCATCAAATCAACCACTTGCCTCATGTCTTGCCTTAGGCCATCATCTTGCACTGCTGTAGTGACCACTGCTGGCATAACCTGAGTAGTAACAGGAACCACTGGTTCATGATGAACCCCTGACATGCGCCCTTGTAAAGACTCTATAGGCTGAAATTCAGACCTCATTGGCAAAGACTCCACCCCTAACTGGCTCATTTTCCTCAGCTTCCACTCTTTGTTCCTTGCTACCTCTAGTGCATCCTCATATGTCCTAGGCTTCTTTAGCTCCACTCTCCAACGTATATTCTCCCAAAGACCAGCTAAGAACCTGTCCTTCTTCATCATGTCAGGCGGGGGTACCTGTGGTGCTAAGGCCTTGCACATCCGCTCCCATGCCAATGAGAACTTACGTATGTACGCATCTACTGGCTCACCTTCCTTTTGCACCAAACCTTGTACTTCTTGCCACACCTTGTCAGGGTCTTCTATCTTCACAAACTCCACTTCCAATCCATGCCTTAGATTGTCCCAACTCAATCTTATAGGTGGATCAGCCATACGCAACTCCTCTTCAAATGCTTTGGACCAAGCTCGTGCATCACTCTTCAAACAAATTTGGAGAAGGCGTAACATTTGCGTAGGGTCATGAATCTGGTTGCTAATGCATGCAACCTCCATCTTTTCCAAAAATTCTTCCACATCTTCATCACTTCTTCCATGAAACTCGGGATAAGAGAAAGCCATGGCTACCCAAATTAATATGCTTTGAGAACCCCTTCGAACACACGTGCAAGAACCCGAAACTTTTCACTACCCAATCCCCAAAAACTTCAATGGAGCTCAACTTTAGATAAGGACAAACACATGCACATCAAATGAGTTTTCATAGTTGATCATTGGAATTACCACAGGCAAAGGACATTCCAGGATCTCTCTCAATCTTCTTGGCCCAAACATAAAGACTATGCGCTGCTGGAAAAAGATCTTCCTGGACACATGAACATTAATCTGAATTCTTTGAGTTAAATGAAAAGGAGTGAACTGAGGGCCATTTTGATCATCCATTAAAGCCAACCATGAAGCTCCCAAGAAGGCACACCTGACTCAACCTCTGATTTTGCCAAAATTTCAGCAGCATAACAGCATAAATGGCTCAAATTACCAAAAAACCAGCCATCATAACTTGGGAAAATTTCGACAGAATTTCCCCAGAAATAGAGCAATGAGAACCCAAAATATAGACTGTATCTGTATGCATAAACTGCCAACAATAGAACCCGAGCATCAAATAGGACTCACTAGTACATAGCCTATGGCGAGGTCACAAAAAGGGTGCTCCAGCTACCTGTATCACTGAAAGGATCTCCACATTTGAGAATCCCCCAACTCAATAAAAACCTCACGCTATCGACCCTCACACGAAGGCTAATGCAAATCGCATATAGTCAAGTCTCAGAAATGACTATCTTCCAGACCAAGTCTCAGAAATGGCTGGGACTGCCAAATACAACCAAGTATGGCTCCACAAATGCGTACAATGGCAGTTTCCACAAGTAACGTACAATCCAGTAGACAATGCGCTCAAATAGGTGCCAAGTGATGCATGCCCACAACAACTGCAAGTGACATCACTGCTAGTATATCACTGTACTCCAGCTACCTGTACCTGTGTTAATCACCTGCACCTGTACCTGTACCTGTAACCTGTAATCTGCAACCTGCAACCTGTAATCCCGAAGCTCAAAGCTCGAAGCTCGAAGTAGAAGGTACTCGAAGAAGATCCTCCGTGGGGGCGCCAAAAGAATGTGAGCGGGATGAAAACACACACAGCGCCTCTATAACGACCCGACACACACTCTTGGGAAGATACACACACACACACTATGGGGCACCACTCGGCTTAGACAACACACCTGGCCGAGACAGGGAACACACCTCTGGAGTGAGAGGAGAGAAACTATCCACTTGTTCACTTCACACAGACACACACACACACACACACACACACACACACACACACACCCAAAAAACTCAGCTCAAAAGAGGAGAATTTCTGATTTTTAGATACAATTGAGCTTGGGCCAACACCAATGGGGCAAATAGCTCACACAATATGGGTAAAAGAAGCCAGATACAATCACAAATTGGAGAAGAAACTTCGCTCATAGGAGAAACTTACACAGAAAAACAGCAGGAAAAGAGTGAGGAATTTGGCAAAATGGACAGCGCCATCGCGTCCGAAACGGCCCAAAACCCCAGTCTACAATGTCAAAGTGCTCAAATCCGACCTCGGATGAGCAGTTTACGGCCAAAACAGGCTCCAAAATGAGCAAAAACACAGCTGCGGCTGTTCCTCCTCTCTTCTCCACGTTTTTTCTGGTCTTCTCTCAGTTTTTTCAGTTCCCACACTTAGATTTTTTAGTTGGCACCCTTGGCATTTTAGATGACCTCAAACGGACCCCGAACAGGCCAAAAACTGACCTCGCAGTGCATAGTTGTCACCTTTTTGCATCATTCGCACACCTGGCACTCAGCTTTTTTCCAATAATGCACCTCGCCACCATGTGAAGTGGCCCCAAAAAAAGGTCCTCATGATGAACTTTCTGCATAATTCTCACAAGCAAACACCCACGTTGTGTCCGTCCTCATCTGCGTGCAAATATTGACCTCGTTCGCCCTCCTGACGCCACTAGATGCCATCTGACGCACCTGCTGACCTCACGTCGTCGGCCCGCGGATAGCTTCCTCGAGAAGTTTTACGCGCTACCAACTCCTCCTTATTGTAGAAAAACACAATGGTACTAGTAACGATGAAAATCGATGCACTATGTACATGGTGTCCTACCTGTACACATGTGGGCCCCACGTAACCACCTGGCTCTGGAAAATGGGCAATACTTTATTTGATGCGCCATGCATGGGTATGTACATATGCGCAATCCCTTGCTCCAAAAAACTCCTGACAACGTCTTGTCCTTGAGTTGTGCTTTTGGTACCCAAATTTTCTTGACTTCTTGCATGCTACTTGTAGCATTTTTTTGTCTAGACGATGAAAAAGATTGATTACTTCGGGGTTTCTTTTATGGGTAACCTCTTCTCCATTTCTCTTTGCTCAGTGCAATTGGAACGATGACTTGTCCTCCTTTAGGTGATAGCTTGAGTTGGTTGTTGTCCCAATCTGCTACTTCCTTGTACGTCCGCATCCATGAGATTCCAAGAATCATTGTTTCATTCATGTGTTCATCTAGTAAGCATACACATTGATGAGGGCATGAACATCCATGTACTATCACATTCAAGTTGACTACTCCCAATGCCGAAGTTGGGTTTTTGTTGCATCCTTTGATAGCCGATATTCCCGATGCTAAAAACTAAGTGGAATAAGTGAGTGCATTTATCCGAGCTTTGATATCTACCAGTCCATTTCTGCTATGATTGTTCATTTGTACTATGATGTGAAGGTCCATTCTATCCAATCATTCATCATCCGTTGACACTCCATCCTTCTGCAATTCCCATAGTCTTTCATCTGGTTCCAAAGTGTTAATGGGAATAGGAGTTTGTTTATTTCTGAAAGGAGCTTTCCTCTTGAGTAATCGAAGTCAAGCATCCTCTTGGGCTTCATCAATAACTTGCTATTGTTTCATCTTTCGTTGCTTGCTGCATGCTATTTTCTAGCAAATCATTGGTTAGTGTCAAATTGTACTTCTTAAGTGACATCCACTAATCCCAGTAGCCATTGGTTCACCATCTAGAGTGGAAAACTTAAGTGCTCCACTTTGAAATACATCTTCAATGATAAACGTCCCGTTTCCCTTTTTCTTGAACTTAGAAATGTGTTGCTTAAAGGAATAAACTAAAACTAGGTCCCCTTTTTTGAAGATTTTTGTGATTAGATGTGAATCAAAAAACTGTTTTTGTTTCCATTTTTGTGCATGGATGTGAGCTACAACTGTTAGCATTTTCTCATCAAGCTTTTCTAAATCTCATCCAAAGGTTAGTGTTAGAAGTCCTTATACCCTAAGCAAGCTAGGGCTGTGCTTGAGGTGGGAACCCGACCCAAGATTGAGGTGCTTGTCATGCTTGCTGGACTAAGGTACTTGAGGTGCTTATCATGCTTGCTGACTAAGGTACTTGAGGTGCTTAATGAATAAGGTGCTAAGGTCCTCCATGACTAAGGTGCTTAAGGGGTTCAAGGTGTTCCCAAAAGTCAACAAGATCCCTACTCAAGGGGGGGCGAGCCCTCATTGTAGGAGCTAGAGAGAGAACACACACACCCTCACACAAGTCAAGCATTGCCTAATGAAGCAACATGGACACATGTCAGGTTCCTCTCCATGTTGCCCTCATAAGGTTCCTAAAGCCTATTGGTTGGCCTCTCAAGGGGTACAATGATAAATTAGATAATTTAATTACTTGTGTATGCATTTATCAAGTCCTCTCTCTCAAAGGGGAAAGGGAGACACTTGTCCCAAGGCTACAATGGTTGCTTGATATGCACTCTGCATGTGGTTGGCTAGGTTTGAAGGGGTCCAATGAGCTTCCACCATGAGCGAGAAGAGGGGGTTGATACAAGCAAGGAGGGGCTAGCTTGTGGGGTATACTCTCTCTCTCTCTCTCTCTCTCTCTCTCTCTCTCTCTCTAATTGTGTGAGGTGCAAAGTCTCTCTTGATGGGAGAATCTATAATACAAAATCCTATTGGAGGGGGGACCGGCTCCACATAAATCCGGTCCTCCATTGTTGTCATATTCTCTATTTTTCTCTCTTGCAAAAGTGTTGTACATGCCAAATTAATTAAGTCTAATGGTTATGTTGCTACCTCTAATTAAGTGTACCCTCTATGTTCTCAAAGTAGTCTCATGAAAAGGCTCACTTTAATTCTCTTAATTGTGCTATTCTCAAAGTTCACATTCCATTTCCATTACAAATTATCTCAAATCATCAACACTAATCTCTACAACTTGAAGCAATTAACAACATTTACAAACATAAGAAAAAGATTTAGTTTTATTCTATCAAAATATTTAGTTGTTAGAGCATAGCCTAATCTGATACCACTGCAACAATCGAGAGTGCAGAGGGCCTGCAAAATACACAAATAGTACGCGATAGATGATAAAATCCATAGATTTGTATACTTGAAAGATAAAAAACACAATGAATCCACAACAAAACCAATGAGAGAGAGAGAGAGAGAGAGAGAGAGAGAGAGAGAGAGAGAGAGAGAGAGAGAGACAGAGAGAGAGAGAGAAGAAACGTGTAAGTGCACCTCCTAGAGCGGAGTGCTATATCGACAAAATATGAGAGGATATGTGAGAAAAGAGAAGAATGACACAGAGCACTAGGTGCAATCTCCCCCCATGTAATAGTGAGCATTTTTCTCTTGCATGTATTTATTTATAGATTTTTTGAATGCTCAAAATGAATACAAACTATCCACTCAAACATGAAGTGACCATAGCTTAGAATAAGTTCTTTAATAACTATACATGCTTGCTATCTTTTTACATATCCCATAGCTTTTGCCACTTGTCAATTGCAATAAATAGATATTTTTGTATTTTCATTAAACCTCAATAATCCACACACTCTCTCAAGTTCCCATTCTACTTAGGTACCACCGCAATCGGAAATAGCTAGTTTGCTGCTCTCCACTTCTATTATGAGTCCATTTTTAAAAAGATTATCAATCTCCTCTGTGGCCTTCTAAGGATAATTATGATAGTCTCATATCTGGTTTTAAGTGTAACCAATGTTGGCACACGTTTGGATCGACACCCTTCATATCAGTTGTTCCTTGCAAATACGTCCTTATACTTTTGAAATAATTCCTTGGATTTCTTTTTAATCTTTGGCTTCAGATGTTTGTTGATCTTGACCATTCTAGGGTTTTCCTTTGAGCTATGATTCCATTCCTCTATCTCTTGACCATATGGAAGAAGCCAAACCGCCTCCTTTTCTCTTGGCCAACGATTCAACTTCCTTCTTAGTTCGAATACTAGCTGCATATTCATTGAATGGATCTCCTAACTCAAAGATTTTTGGTTCCATATTTACCCTCTCAGCAACTTGGTCTAAATTTTCTATATAGTCTGGCCCTACCCTCCCTCTAACCTAAAGTCCTGCTTCTCCTGATCAGACTGTTCTGATGTTTGCTCGTCAGGCTAAACTGTCCTCTCTTCAAGATTAGATTCCGTAAAGTAGTCAAGGTAGTGTTGTCTTTGTCTTTCAGTTTTCTCTTTGTCCATCAGAATAACATTCAGAGCAATCTTTGGAATTGAAAAAGTATACGATTGATCTTCTTCATTTTGTATTTTGTGCAGAGTTTTTTTGGCCTCATTGCCTTTTTCTAGCTTCTAGTATTGCCAGTCTTCACCTGAATTCTCCTACCAGGCCCTTGGATAGTTAGCATTGTCTGACTTGCATAATCATGTACAACTTCAATAGTCTGGAGCCAAGGTATGCTCAAATAACATTCCATACACCCCTTGTACATCCATCACTCAGAAGCTGATTTTAAACTTATCTTTTCCAACTTTGATTTGCATGTTCTTTATCAAGACAGTGGCTTGAACCACTCTTTGATCAACCATTTTGATTATGAAAGGTGTTCGTTTGAGATCCTAGATACCAAGTTTTTGTCAAAGATTCTCTCCTAAGATAGTCACTCATGCCCCACCATCCAATATAACTCCTAACAAGGGTTCCCATTGCTTTCTAATCTTGTAGTCAACTTAGATAAGAGGGACCTCATCATCTCTTATGGATGATAGATCCATTACCATGGCTTTTGATGCTTGTTTTCTTTTCCTACTTATGATATTTGTAGCTTTTGGTAAGGTTCATCTAATATCATCCAATTCAATTTTGACCTTCCAAATTTGCTCACATACCTTAACATATATTTTGTCTTGCTCATTATCAGAACTATTATCTAAGATGGAAGATCTCTCTTCCAACTGACTATCTTTGTAGCGCCACTCAAGCGGCCTGCTGGATACAGTGGCTGGTTGACTTTTTGATGGAGATTCGAGTCACTCTCTAGCTTTTTCCATCCTAGGTTAGTATTCTTAGCTCTAACTAAGTCTATTCTGACTTGCCTCATTTCCTCAGCTAGACTTTTGATTACTGCTATTACAAACTTATCCAATCCATTTCTACCTTTTTCTCACCAGAACCTTAAATAAACTTGTCCTACTGAGCCACTGTAGACCAAGGTGACAACCTCTAGATGGTCTTAGCCTCCACGCACTCTAGGTGCTCTGGCATCTTCTTTGCAAGATCTTCTGTAATCTTTGTTGCTAGAGTGCTTTTCTCTTGCCATTTGTTAACCACATTTGCCTTGCCTTTTGCCTTCTAGCTAGCCTACTTCACTTCCATTTTGGATTCATCTTGGAGATCCTTGGTCACCACTTTTTTTCTTCTGTTGATCACACAAATTGGAACTAGTTCTACTCGCTTTTACATAGTTCGTTTTGGTTTTGCATTATTAGGTAGTGGGCTACAAAAATGACCATAGTTTCCATAGATAGAGTAGCTGAAGTTTCTCTTTCCAAAATCAATTCTACCCCACCCTCGAAAATTACCCCCCTAATATCTTCTTCTACTAGGTCTAGCACTCATATTGGAATAATTTTCCCTAGAGCAAGATGCTCCGTCCATCTTCACCACTTTTGGGTTGGTCAGTGCAATCATGACAAGTCCTTACCCTTCTTAAAGTGGTGGATTCTTATCTTGCAATTATTCTAGACATGTCTATATGCCTTACAATACATACTTTGAGTATTGATTGTATTGAAGATTTCATTGGGTTGTTTTATGCATTGGTTTATATAGGGAGCACATTATGTATTATAAATATTGTTAGTACATTGCATGACCAATCATAGACATTATTTCTTTCGTGTGTGTTTTGCAAATAATTGTTATCGTTTCAGTGTAGAAGTTGATTATTCTTTGTAGCATTTGAAAAGTAGATGCATCTTATCGTTTGCAAATCGAAGAGGATGTATAAATAATCATCATATTTATAATTTCATTGACAAATTCATAGCATTGTTGTATTCATACTGCCATGTGGAGATCATATTGTGCAGATTTGATTACTTTCTTAGTGATTGTTTTTCTAATATATATTGAAAAGAAAAAAAATGTTTTAAAAATTGAACATCTTGTTCTTATGCCTTCAGTATTAAATTGAAAGTAATGGAGCAAAATGTCAGCACAAGTGGTACGAAGAAGGCAAAGAATAAAAAAGCCCCTGGCAAAGAGCTGGATTATGCTCACAACATATGCGATCAATATATGGAGTGGCAATGCAAATTTTGCTTCACTACAAAATCAAGCGGTGCACCACATATTAGGGGCCATTTTTTGGGTAGCATTAAAAAAAATTGTAAGAAATGTGAACATCCTCAGGCACGTGCAATTGCAAAGCGTTTGAGAGAAGAGCTTGCGAAAAAGGTTGGCAAGAGATAGAGGATACATAGCTCTCTTATGGGTGCAAATCAAGAGCAGTCATAGCCAAATATTAGCTTTGTTGATTCTATGGTGACACCAACTAACCTTGCAGAACAACCTACACAGGGAGAGAAAATGTCAAGCAGCATTCCTTTTAAGCATCACAATGAAGGCGGAGTCGAGAAAATGCGTCAAAAATCATTACATAAAAGCTTTCGAATGCAATCTCTAGAAGAAGCATAAACCACACTCGCCAAAGTGATTTTCTTCATTGGAAGTGCTCTGGTCATGGTAGATAGCAATCATTGGAAGGCCACTGGAAGAAAATAAGTGAGCTTGACCCATGATTTTCAGCCCCTTTGTATCACACAATACAAAATGTCTCTTGGACAAATGTTACATCGAAGTCAAAGAGCGTGTTTCCAAAATAATACTTTGGAATAGTTCACTTTTATGATGCACAATAGTGAGTGATGGTTGGTCTAATGCTCAAAGAAGACCACTGATCAATGTAATGTTGGTTTGTCCGGGGGAGAAATGTTCATAAAGGCGATTGATAGTTCTGGCACAATTAAAAGTGGTAAATACATTTTTGAGGTCTTGATTAATGTAATTAAAGAAATCAGTTTGATGTTGTATGCCATGATGTGATAGTGTTTTCACTTTGAAAGGCCAACTTGACTAGATTTAGTAGGTCTTAACGTCATTTGGTATACTAATTGTGGTATGGTAGATTCCATATGGGATTTGGTTTTGCTTAGCCAAGTTGGTTACCATGAAACTATCAATGGAAATTTTTGTTCTAAAGCTGTTCATTTGGAGAACTTTATGACTTATGATACTTGAAAGCTAGACGAATTTGAGCTTAATAAATCTGGAAATATAATTTGAAAATTGAAAAAACTCATCTATGGGATGATAGGTGATTATGACACTTGGATCAGAAGGGGTGTTGGCCTTCTGATCAAGAACCATTTGTATGCTATTATCTGTTTAAAGTCTAAAAAAATGGGGCTATATAGAAACCATACCTATAAGTACTTCCATAAATATTTGGGATAATTTTTTTTCATTTTTTTGTGGCTTGAAGAAAATGACTGTCCGTGACATTATCGGCTATGACTACTGCTTGGGATATACTTTTTCAATCAGCTATTGTATTTTACACTAGAATGAGATCTCATTCTTATAGCCTTGTATATAAATAATTCTAAGAATTAGTTTTTTTTGAGTTAGTTGTCTTTTGAGCGTAAAAGTTCATTTATGTCTTATTATATAAGTAAAACAGCTACATACACGTTGGTGCAACCAAAGTTGGTCTGTGCTAGGAAGTGGGCAATGCAATGTTGTGTATGCTGACAAGTACATGGTGAACGGCTAAAGCCAGTGTGGGAGACCTCGGCAGGATAGTGGCAAAAAAAATGCATGCTAAAAGTGTTTTTTTAAGGCCAGGGGGGCCTCCAAAGTGAGATAATGATGATGGCAAGCCAAGGTGTCCAAAGTGCAAGAATATGCCCGGGAGTGTAGTGTTCAAGATGCTCTAGGAGCCTGTCCAAACGGCTCGTCAAATGGGGCCTCGGTGTGAAAGATAGAGCAGTTCAAAGTTAGAATGCTTTGCAGATCCCCGATGGATAGGGCAAGTGCGGACACGTGGTCAGAGCTGATATAGATGGGTGGATACAAAGAGCTTAAGTTGCAATGCATGCCAGTCTTTCCGAATTGTCAATCGAAATCCGGATGTGCAAGTTATGGGCCGATGAACATTTGTTGGGAGCGAGTTTTAGCATAGTTTGACCGTCTCAGTGGGCATGCCGCATCTGGAGTCTTCTTCTTCTCACCAAGGTTCTAGAAGCGACTATGCACTATGTGGGGCCAACAAAAAGTGATGGCTTGACGATCGCATTTACATTTATTGAGATACGGCTCGACAAATTTGGGTGCAATTTACGAAGAGGTATGTACAAATGATTTGGGCCCATTTTTCCTCGCTTTGGTTTGCGGTTTTGGATTAGTCAAAGCATGGTCAAGATGTGACAGAGCTCTTGGGGTTCGGTGGTAGTAGAGTGAAGCTATTGCGGGTGTTCAATAGGCCCACACACATGCAAGCACCGACGTCATGGGAATCCTATATTATAGTTCTTTCTTTATGAGTGCAAAGGGACATAGTGGCTTCACTTTTGGGGAGGAAAAAAAAAAAAAGAGTCAAGTAAACTTCCAAGTTAAGAGAACAGAGGAAAAAGCAGGTGGGTGGAGAGCCAACAGACACTGGCCGGCAGTGCAAAAAGAGTTCCTTTTTTTTAGAAATTTTGAAAAAAAAGGAAAGGAAGAAGAGAGTGAAGAAGAGAGTTTTCGAGGAGTTTTTTCTTTAAGGGAAGAGAAGAGAATTGGGGGAGGGAAGAAAAGAGGTTTCGTGCGCTCGACAGTCACAGTCAACACGCTATGGTGAAGCATCATCTGTGAAACGGTTCGGAAGGGCGAGCGCCTTGCAAAAGAAGGAGCCACCGAGGGTTACCAAGAGGAAAAGCTTCTGCCGAAGTGAAGCGAATGGTGAATTTCCTCGTCGAGGCGTGTGCCTAGGGAGTCGAGCTTCGAGGGAGGTGTGTGCTCCTCTATACAGATTGGTGATGGCCATTGTGCGACTTAGAGCAGGCCATATGGATTTTGTACATGGTGTTTTCCTTAAAGGAGAAGCTATCATTGTCATTTTTTGGTGTCGTCTCTCTCCCCTTCCACCCTTTCTTTTTTGGTCGTCTCTAGGGTGTGTGGTGCCGGTGTGTATGAGTGTGTGCATCCCTCGGGCCCCCTGTGTGTGTGAGAGAAAGAGAGAGAGGTATTGGGATGTGGAAGAGCACGAAGCGGGAAAGATCGGTGAGACCACTGTGTGAAGATTTTGCAGAGTGTTTGTGCATCGGGTGAAGTGCACATGAGGCCTTGCTAATGTGAATCGTCTTTTTTGAAGGTTTTTTCAAGAGGACAAGGGTGCTGTGAATACCCTGAGCTATATAGGGGTAGCTGTTTGTGTGTTGGGTGTGTTCCCCATTCCCCCCCTCCATCTTCTGGTTCCCCCACGAAGGAGCGCACCGATGCTCCTTTTTGAAGACAAAATGACGAATTTTGTGATGCAAAAGGTGCGGCCTTTGAAGAGCAGGTACTGCTAGAGATGGCACGGATAGGCTTCCCGATTTTTACCGGTGTTGAAGATGCAGAAACCTGGCTCAAAGACTATGGTTTGTTTCTACTGGGAGAGCAGTGTATCGAGGAAAGAGGGTGCGCTGCAGGTGTTCCCACTCCTAGTTCATGGAAAAGCGAGATGGTCTGTGCGAAGAGGTGAAAGCCGATCATGAAGCATTGGAAGTGGCTTTTTGGAGTAAATTTGTAGCGGATGTGTATCTAGACGAGGTGAAGTGAAAGCTAGACAGATTAAAACAAATCTTGGAAGGGGATTTTCAAGCATTTCTATGAAAGTTTGGAGCCCTTTGGAGAAAGCTGGTAAAGGTAACTGTGCTACTGAGAATGTTGGGTTTTTAAAATTAAGCAAGTTCATGGATTGCCTGCATGAAGAAGTGCAAGACAAAGTGGAGATAGATGGCCCGGTGTCGTACGAGGAAGCGGTGGCTCTAGCAAAAGGGTGGACCCAGAAGATTTTGAAGAAGCACGAAGCGAGGCAGGGTTTGCCAAATGTTGTTGTGCCAAAGCAAGCTGATGCGATGGTGGTTGAGTCAAAATTGGTGTAGAGACATGTGTTTGAGCAAGAAGAACCAAGGGTCTTATGGTTGCATAAAGACATGGTGGTTCCTATGTCGAGAATGCCATTTAGAGCGGCTCCAATTGTGGAGGATGTACAAGTGGTTCCAGATTGGGCAAAGGATGTGCTGCCAAGTCAGGGTATGGCGGTTCAGCTGGATTGAAGTGTGGTAGAGGTCAAAGAGTACGAAGCTAGGGGAGATTGAGACAAAGGAAGAAGTTGATCCGAGTGATAGTAGCTCTATGGACACTGACACGAGTTGGGAGATAGAGTCCTCTTAGTCATTGTATGATGAGTTCGATCTCTTGCATGTGAGTAGAGATACGATGGATATGTGTGAAGAGTAGGGAAAAATGCAAGCTTATGTTCAGTGAAGACCAAGTGGAGCAGTGTAGGCTTACAGGTGATGATATGTAGGTAAAGGCGATGTGTGGTGCCATGCTAGTGGCCATGTTGATGAAAGTGGCGGTGGAATGTGCTTTGGTGGTGCAACAGGTGCAGAGTTTTGCTAAGAGGGATGGAGAAACCTTGCCTATGGGGGAAGAGGAGGATAATGCGATAGAGAACAATTTTCTCTCTTCCTTGATGGAGCATGATACAGCAACAGAAGAGATGCTTGAAGGGCATGTAATTGAAGACGACATGCAAGAGGTGTTGGTAGACCTTGAGGGGCCAATTGATGAGGGAGATCTTGATGATGCTGGAATTGAGTGCTTTGCAAGTGAGGAGGCAAACATGGAGCCAAAGGCGGAAGTGCTTCCTATGATCCAAGTGAGCTCTCTGACAGAGGGTGCGGATTCCCATATTGTGTTTGAGCTTTCTAAAGGGGTTTGTGATTGGTGGTTGAAGGGTATGTTGATAAAAGCAGCTGTGCAGTGGGCTGTTGAGCAGGTACAATATTTTCTTGAGGAGGATCCCACTTTACATGGTTGGGAGGATGGGGCAGGTATGCATGGTATGATTGGTGTGAGTGATGGTGTGTCCGATGACAGTGATGGTATGCTTGGTGGTTTTTTGAAGTGGGCGGTTTGTCGATGGATGCTTTGCCCAGTGAGGTTATGCTTTGGCAGTTTGGGTATGTGGTTGGCTATATGCCTCGGTGCGACACTATGTGAGCCTGATGCAGGTGGATGGGCATGACCAATGGCAAGTGTTTGACCCAGGTGGTGTCCATGTTGTAAACCGGGGGGCTAGGCAACCCGCTTGAGCAACGAATGCGGGTGGCAGGAGCTAGGTTTTGTACATATGGTAGTACGTTTTGGTTTGTACAGTGTGTTTACGTGGTGTGCTAGCTTTTAAGCTTTGTGCATATGCATGTGGTTGAACATAATGTTCAACTAGGGGGTGGGCAACAATGGTACAACCAAAGTTGGTCCATGCTAGGAAGTGGGTAGTGCAATGTTGTGTATGCTGACAAGTGCATGGTGAACGGCTAAAGCCAGTGTGGGAGACCTCGGCAGGACAGTGCCAGCAAAAATGCATGCTTAAAGTGTTTTTTAAGGCTAGGGGGGCCTCCAAAGTGAGATAATGATGACGGTGTCCAAAGTGCAAGAATGTGCCCTGGAGTATAGTGCTCAAGATTCTCTAGGAGCCTATCTAGATGGCTCGTCAAAGGGAGCCACGATGTGAAAGATAGAGCAGTTCAAAGTTAGAATGCTTTGCAGAACCCCGACGAATAGGGTGAGTGCGGAGAGTAGATTGAGAGGAAGAAGGGTCTTAATGGCTTGAACATTAGGGTCTTTAAAGCCCATTGTTGCACATTGATCTTTTGCAGATGCCCCCCCCCTTTGGATTCCTATTGTGGTCGGTCTGCCAGCTTAACCAATATTCTAGCTTTTTCTCCGGTGGCACTTCCTCATATTAAATGATCAGTTTAACATGAGAAAATTATTTATGAGAATTAGATATTAGTTATTATGACATTACCTCTCTCTTGAAATCATAGCCGTCCTCGACTATGGACTAGAGAAGATAAAGCCTATTCATTAGTCCTTTTTCTAGCGGGTAGAGGATCCTTATCTTCCCCTATGACATCATTCTAGAATGGATGACTAATCCATTTGGCGCTTGAGAGCCTAATCTGCCGCAAACATGTCTGCACATTAGTCCTATCAATCTTCCATAGTAGAGTGACAAGCTCTACTTGGTGTTTGGGTGTGAGGTCCCCACCCCGCCATATCAGGACGACGGATCTGATGGTGAACCTGATGGCCACTAGATCTATTGCGGAAGCAAACAAAATGGTTCAGGGTTCGACTAGCGGACGATCTCTCATCATAGGTGAGTCGAGTTCGAGCCTACTAGCAAGGAGATCTAGCTCCACCTCGCAGGGGAAGCGTACTTAAACTATCTAGCGATCCTAAGACCCACCTTCCAAGAGGAGAGAAACCCCGAGCGCCTTTTTCCCCATGTTTCAGAGGCACGTACCCTTGAGATTTCACCACTCTAGGGGCAATGAGTATTACTAATATCGAAGTAAGCACAATGGGGACAGAGAGTTCTCGACCAATCGGGACCACCCATCTCGTAGGCATTGGCAACCTGAGCCAAGCCCCCACTTTCCATCCCCACACTCACACTTCCTTGTGTGACCTAATTACTACCACAAAGGTTGTTCAACATAAACATTCCTTGTTTTAATTCCGAAGCACATTGTTTGTTAAGACAGCCCTTCAACCAGTATTGCAAACAACACCAAGACAGTATTCTAGTAAAAATTCTACTCAAACTTATTCATTAAAATTCCAATGTTCAGGAGGTACAACATCCCCCCTCGAGCGAGAGTTCACTCCTCCCGTTGTCGCCTAGCTGCCCATACAACTAGGTATGTCCACCGCATAGAAAGCACGTCATGGACACTCCCACCGCATAGAAAGCAGGACGTGGGTTCCCACCGCATAGAAAGCAAGTCGTGGGTATCCACCGCATGGAAAGCAAGTCGTGGATTTAAGAGCCCTTAACGAGGAACTCTGCCCCCTGTGATCAGTAGGGGGGTCGGGACTGATTCAACATTGGACTGATTCCCTAGCAGACATTCTTTCCTATTGCAACCAGCATACCCATCAATCATTTCCTTCCTACTTTAGAACTTAATGTACAATGAATTCAATGCCGAGGTTTCTGTCGGATTTCTCCAACATGTTTGGGGATATGTTCATTCCTAACTAAACGTGTGCAATGTTAAATTAAACAGCTTGAATGAAATTATGACCTACCTCTTCCATTTCTTCGTTGATGGCCCATGAGATGGCCGGTATTTGTTCCTCCATGGGAGCTTTTCCCTTTCCATTGACATTGCTTGTTCCTGCCTCGCGGTCGTGGGCACCACCGAAGCGAGTTCTCTTAACTGGAGCCATTTTACTCACTACTTTAAATAATTAGCTTGGAGAAAAAGCTAAGGTTCGCAAGCGTCATAACAACCCAATAGATAGATTAGCAACATCAATTAATCCCTCCTATAGGAGAGGTCTAGATTTTTCATATAGCAATCATTATGGATGACACATAATCCTATGGGAACTGGCTCTAAGGATAATTACTCGGCTTACATGATTAGGAATAATAGGACTTCACTAATGGAATTACCAGAGAGATGAATTAAGCACGATTAATCTCTTTCCTAGCAATTAGAGGGTGCAGAATCACCGCATGCATAGGTGTGAGAAAAACCACCTCTTAGAGACTTAATGACATATTAATCTTACCTTAATTATATCTTAATACATAAGAGAAATGAATCTAATTCAGCTACAATATTAATGAGTGATAAAAGAGTGCGATTCTCGTCGGTCTACACAATTACCGGCTTACTGGTTAATTACTATGCTATCTAGAGAGAGAAAATTCTATTAATCATGTACTAATCATTAATTAAAGATCATGGATGGCTGATAATTCAGCTATGGTGTAATGATTACATATTAGAATATGGTTAAGGAGAATTTAGAGAGTAATTATAGAGAATTACGACTAGGAGTAAGCATAATAGACGAGGAATTTAGATGATAATGAAAAGAATTTACAGAAGGCATTAATTAAACCTTGGTTATCGTGATTAAGGGCTGATAATCTTCTCGATTCTCTGATCTAATCGAGCTTCTTGAGGCGAGAATTCGACAGCACCTCCCTCCTTGCTTCTCCTTCAAAAGGTGTGTGTACCGGCAGTAGCTCCCCAAGGTGTGTGTAGGTGTGTGTGTGTGTGTACCGGCAGCACCTCCCCAAGGTGTGTGTAGGTGTGTGTGTGCACTGGGTGTGTGTGTGAGCCTGTGTGTGTGTGTGTGTGTGTGTGTGTGTGTGTGTGTGTGTGTGTGTGTGTGTGTAGGCCTTTAAATAGGCTCCTACAGGCTGAAAATCGATTTGTGCTGCTATAAGCATCTGAGTGAGCACTCAGTCCTTGCATGGCAAGTCTAGTTGCCTACCCACCAAGTGTCCAATTGGTTTAGTTAACTGGTTCTCATACTTAGTTGCAAGCTTGGAAACTTCCCAAAGACTCCCACAAGGCAAGAGGGCGCCCCCTAGCTGCTAAAGCTGGTATGGAGTGGCTTGGAACCTGTTCCCACACAGCCCCGAGCCCCCGGTGCCTCCCCGGACAATTTTATGAAAAATTGGTTTTAGGCTAAAACGGGTCATATGAGTCGGATTTTGACACCGTAAATTGCTACACGGAGCTCGAAATAAGACGTACTAGACTGAGTACCTGCCATATTTAGCAGCCCCCGAGGTCCAAAAATGCATTTTTTTCAAATTCGGGGTATGGGTGCAGTTTTTTGAGACGGTCAAAACTAGACGGGTCGGGAGACCAAAAACTTACTATTTTTGAAATTGTTTTACAAAAATTATTTTAATTCACATTTCAAGCTTAAAAATATTCTAAACATCATGACACTGACAGAATTTGAAAACTGCTAAAAATAGTAACTTTTTTCATTATGATCTTTTCATGGTACAATGGTGCTCTTTTAGCTCGGGGTCGGAGACCTTACATTGGGAGACATCGTCTCCACAAACTTGATTCTAAGAATGCATACTACTTCACATTTGTGCACAATAAAGCAAAAGAGAGTGTTATAAGACAAAAACTTTGTTCATTTTAAATATTTGTACATTTGTTTACTCTAGGGAAGCATTATAAGCATTGACAAGGTTTAGGTTATCCTTTAATTGTATGCCTTCCATCCATCTAGCATCTTCAAAAGGATAATTCTTAAACTTAATAAGATATCATTGAATAGTCTTACCGCCTCTTAATACCTTGTCTTCATGTCGGCGGAGAATGGACTCAAGCTGTAGCACCTCTTCTTTGTCCCCGATCTTCAGTGGGTCTTCAATAGTTGGTTCTTGAGGTGGATCTCCTTTGTAAGGATTTAGTAGGCTCACATGACAAGCATTGTGTATGAGCCAATGGCTGGGCAACTTGAGTTGGTAGACCATCTCATTGATTGGTCTAAGAATGTGGAAGGGACCATAGTACCTTTTTGCTAACTTAGCATAGTACTTTTGGTGTCCTGTAGGATTCTTGCTAGTCGTGTGCCTTAATTGAGACTTGGGAAATTTAAGTAAGACCCAACCATTTTCTTTAAAGGCTTGGGCTCTTCTATGCTTATCAACAACAACCTTTTGCCTTTGCTGTGAGATAGAGATAGCAT
The DNA here is from genome assembly GCF_014529385.1 of Adiantum capillus-veneris. NCBI lineage: Eukaryota > Viridiplantae > Streptophyta > Polypodiopsida > Polypodiales > Pteridaceae > Adiantum > Adiantum capillus-veneris. The sequence continues at coordinate 77,779,825 of NC_140951.1, forward strand.
CCTTAATCTTTTGGAAAGATTCTTGTAGGTCTTGGCTATACTCATCTATAGCAAAGATCTTCCCGTGTACTTTGAGTAGCAGGGGACTTTTTGATCTTCCCTCAATTACCTCGAAAGGTGCTTTTCTCATGGAAGTATATACAGTGTTATTGTAGGCATACTCCACTAAGGTAAGTACTTCTCCCATTTGGACCTTTGATCTACTTCCGTTACATAGGCTTTTAGTAGATCAAGAATTGTTAGGTTAGCTATTTCACTTCAGCCGTCCGTTTGCAGGTGATAGGCCGAAGAGAAATTTAGCCTTGTCCCTAAATTCTCAAAGAGACCCTTCCATAAATTACTGGTCATTCTAGGATCTCTATCTGACACTATGGACATTGGTAAGCCATGGTACTTGAAGATTTGTGAAATGAAGAGGGTTGCCATTTGATGGGCTTTGATAGTCTTTTTGATGGGTATAAAATGAGCTTGTTTGCTAAACCTGTCTACTATCGTCCATATTCCCGTATTCCCATGGATATACTTAGGCAATCCAAAGATAAAATCCATGGATATGCTCTCCCATGGTGAATTAGTGATTGGAAAAGACTGAAGCAATCCAAGTTGCTTCCCTCTATCAAACTTTGTCTTTTGGCATACCACACATTTAGAAACATACTCTTGTATGTTTGCTTTCATGGTAGGCCAATAGAAACATGTTTCAATCCCTTTTAGGGTAGACTGAATCCCTCTATGCCCCTCATAAGGAGGAGCATGAGATTCATACATTACTTTCTCACGTAGTGAGTTAGTAACACATATCCTATTGCCGTAGAGAAGTTAACCATCTTGTATAGTAAATGGTTCCTCTTTCTTCCCTAGTGCAAGGGCTGAAATCACATCTCTAAAATTGGGATCAATAGCATATTTATCTATCATAGAAGATAGATCATTGTGAGTTGCTATGGAAACCTCATTCATTCTCGGTCGTCTTGAGAGTGCATCGGCTACTTGAGTATGCTTGCCAACAATGTGAGCAATATGAAAATGAAATTGCAAAAGGAAATTTTACCACCTCATTTGTTTGTCGGAGAGTTTGGTCTGTGTCATGAAGTACTTAAGGCTTTGGTGAACCGTTTGCAGAATGAAAGGAGTCCCTAATAAATAGTGCTTCCATGAGTCTAAGGCATGTAGAAATGCGAGGAGTTCCTTTTCATATATGCCTAGAGCTTGCCAATAGGGTGAAGCCTTCGACTTTCATAGGCTATCGCATGCCCTTCTTGGAGCAAAATAGCTCCAAGGCAATCACCACAAACGTCACATTGGACCTCAAATGGCTTTGAGAATCCCGACAGTGTAAGCAGAGATAAGCTTTTCTTTAAGCTTTTTGAAAGCATTGTTCTCCTTGGCAGACCATGTATACCTAACGTTTTTCTTTGTTAGGTCATGTAATGCTCCTGCGATTTGTGAGAACTTTTCTATGAAGCGTCTATAGTATGCACACATACCTATAAAGCTTCTTAGTTCATGAAGATTCCTTGGTTTAGGCCATCCTTTTATTACCTCTAACTTTGATGGATCCATCTAGATGCCATCTCGAGAGATAATGTGACCTAAATACTGGATTTCTTGTAAGAAAAACTCACTTTTCTTTCGATTAACATAAAGTTTATTCTCTCTTAAGACTTGAAATATTACCTAGAGGTGTTGCTTGTGTTCGTCTAGTGAATTAGAGTAGATGATAATATCATCAAATAACACTCCAGTAAAGGTTCGATGAGGCCTGAATAGCTTCTCCATCAAGCGGTTGAATGTGGCTGGTGTAGTGGTCAAGCCAAAAGGCATGACAATGTATTTGTAAAGACCAAACGTAGTGCAAAATGAGGTCTTTACAATGTCTTGATCAACTATCCTTATTTGATGGTAGCCACTTTTTAGGTCAATTCTACTAAATTAGGTCGACCCTTGTAGGTTATCAAACAGGTCTTCTACCCGTGGAATGGGAAACCTATTTTTGATAGTGATCCTATTTAGCGCTCTAAGTCGACACCCTACAATATGTGCCATCTTTCTTTTGCGCTAATAACACGTGTGAGCAAAATGGAGATGAGCTAGGCCTGAGCTAGGCCTAACCATGCCCTTCTCAACTAACTCATGCACTTGCCGCATAATCTCCTCTTTTTGAGCTTGAGAAACTCTATAAGGAGGTTTACTAGGCGGTGAACTTCCTGGAAGAAGTTCAATTGCATGGTCATCTTTGCCTCGTTTAGGAGGTAGTTCACAAGGGATGTCATCAATAAAGACATCTTGAAACCCCTTGAGAAAATTGGATAACTCTAATTCCTTGTGATTTTTTATATTTTCTTTTGCTAAAGCATTAGGTTCATTTTGAGAATCTTTAACAAAAATCATGTACACAAAAATAGAGCTCTTTATTGACTTATTGAAAGCTTGCATATGTACAATGGGTATGGTGTTACCCATTTCCTTAGCATCTATGTACTTATCTTTTTCCCTAAACCTAAATTAGATTCTCCTTTCTGGGAATTTAACATTGATAGTCATGCGATCAAACCATGGTGCCCCTAGGATTACATCCTGAAGCATGAGAGATAAAGAAGTCATCTTTGTCCATATAGCTTTAGACATGGATCCTCAATTTCCCGATTAAGGGAGTTATTGAATCTTCTTGCCCCTTGAAAGCACCGTTTGTGGGTAGGACATCTCCCATCTCGTAAGCTTGTATGCCTAGCTTGGAGGCCAACTCTGTGGATATGAAATTGTGAGTAGAACTAGGGTCAAAGAGAATAAACGCATCATGTTCTCTTACCTTTCTCCAAGCATGGCATAGAGGAGATCCTTTGTGGTGAGCTTCCTCTTCTTGGATATCAACCAAGGTAGCTCTAGGAGGCTCATGGCGGGTGTTCTTTTGGGGACAAGCGCGGTATGCATGCCCTTGCTCGTCGCACTTGAAACAATGGTTATCCTTGCGATAACACTCAAGCTCTTCAGGAGAGAGTTTGTTTTTGCCTTTGTAAACTCCCTTTTCCTTAGCTTTGTGGTTATTGGAATTGCCCTTAGGAGACTTTTGGACATTGTCCTTCCCCTTAGGCTCATTGGAACCCTTGTTTTTCGTGGGCTTAGAATTTCTCTTAGCCCCTGTTTGGAAATTGATTCGAGAAGCCACCATAGTATGGTGTGTATAACTGCAGATATGGTGCGTGGCCTTTGGGAGTTGACATACTCCGCCATTTCTTCAGTTAAGCCCGCCCGCACAAAATTGTTGTTTTTTCTCTCCAAAATCCATCTTTTTGAAGACAGTGGCTTTGAGATGTAAATCCCAAAACTTGTCTACATATTTGTGAATGGATTCGTAGGGAGAGAGCTTCAAGCTTCGCCACTTGGTAAGTACTTTGTCTTTGGCATCGGTGGCCAAAAACTGCTTCATGATGGAAGCTCTTAAAGCTTTCCATGTTTGTCGAGCTTCACCGTTGGCCCGTAGGCTAGATCACCATTGCCTGGCAGACTTTTGAGTGTGCATGTCTACATGGTGTAGCTAAGAGGACTCCGTGAAGCCCTCATCTCCAAACGCCACATCGAATTGTTGGATAAAGGCCAAGACTTTGTCCATAGCACCAAAGGTGCCATCTCGTAGGTAAGGAAAGAGATGCTCTTTCCTCCCTCTTTGAACTTCTTGAGCTTGGACGACCTCTTCCACGCGGCATAGGATTTTCTATGGCCTCTTCTTTTTTATGGTGCAAAAGTTGCACCATTGCTTTCTTCAGAAGATGAAGAATTTGAGGAAGATGGAGAAGAGGGTGACCTCTTTTTCGCCTTTTTCTTGCCTTGGTTCTCTTTGTCCGCACCATCACTTTCTTCATAAGAGGAAGTGGATGAAGAAGATGGAGAAGAGTGTGATCTCTTTCTCGCCTTTTTATTCTCTTGCCTTTTGTCATCCCTCATTGAATTATGGTGTGGAAAGTGTGTGATGGTCTTCTCTGTTTAGGAGGTGATGGAGAGCGTTTAGCCCGCCGTCTTCGTGGTGCCATCTCCATCAAGGTGGCAAGAGACTCACTTCTTTCTCGTTCCTTTGGTGGGGGCTCTTGAGTTCTCCTTTGGGAAGGAGATGCGTCATCAAGAAGCAAAGTTTTGAGCCCTTCGTATGGATCCTCTTCTTCTTCCCAAATTGGATAGATGTCTCTTTTGGAAGTCTCGGAAGGAGGCTTCCTAGGTACTCTCTCATCATGGTGGGGAGCTTGGAGAATCCCATGAGCACAAAGTTGTCGTTGCACTTCACTTTGGAGGGATGGATTGCCCATGGCTTGTTGAAGCCTAGAAACAAGGTATTTAACAAGCATAGGGGCATCATTAGTAGCCTGCATTAGCAAAATCAAAGCTATCAACATTGATTTCACTCTCTTTACTATTGTCAGCCATTCTAAAAACTTTTAGGTGTACTTTGGCACTTCAAGCCCTAGTTTCTACTCCTCTTTACCCCTTTAGAAAAGCACTCAAGCTACTGTACCCTGGCTTGAATACCAGTAATTGCAAGGAATAGAAGAGAGGGTCTTAAAACACCAAAACAACACCGACTTTTGTCAAGCTTCTAATAGCTCAATAGTGGTTAAGCAGTAGGCAAGCCCCGTAGGACTCCACTATTAAGACCATAGCTCTCGACGGTGATGCCCCGTTATCTCCACGAAGGTAGGCGCACTGCAAGGCTGAAAAATCCCTATTCTACTTACTCAATTGCAATTAATGATACCAACCATTTATAACTATCTTGAGGACATCCCTTCTTGAGCAAGAAAAGACAAACCTTGTCCTCTGATACCAATGTAACATTCAATGGCCTAATAACTTGTGTGTAGCAGAAAATAACATGAACATAGTGAGCATTTCATTAGAATAGATTCTTAATGAGCATAACAAGAGTGCTTGGGTGGAGAGAGCAACAAAAAGCATAACACCTAGTTAGATAGGCATGAACAATACTTCAAAAGAGAGAGAAATTAAGCTATTGACAACAGTTGAGGACCGGATTTACATGGAGCTGGTCCCCCCTTCAAAAGCCCTTGTATTATAGGTTTCCCCCCATCAAGGGAGACAGTTTACAATACAATTCTTTGTGTTCCTTGAAGATGAAGCTTCAAGCACTAATCAAAACACTTCTAAAACACAACATCATTTCCCTCACGGTCTCAGACCCAAGACCTCACACACCTTTAAAGATGGTGAGAGCTAGCGGGGTATGAGAGTAGATTGAGAGGAAGAAGGAGTAGTCTTATGAGAAAGATGTACGTCTTCTCACATAATCGCTCATATAAGCATAGCATAGTTTAGTAATTAGCATGGTAGAGGAGATGAGCATGCATTGAAGCTTGGCTCTTGGTTGGATTTGCATCACAAATCCAAGAGTTGTTGGTGTAGGCCTCCCTTCTCACAAGCTTGGAGTAGGTGATAAGCTTTCCATTAAAGCTTGAGAAGAGGAGAGAGAGAATCTTCTTGCTTCACACATGAGCTTGTGTAAGTGTGTGTTTTAATGCCTTGAGAAATTAAGCCCCCTCTCTCTCTCTTGGTCGACCCATCATGCAAATTACTCATGCTGACACCCCATTGGACCTCTCTAGGCTTAGCATGAGAATTAAGTAGCATAAGTGATAGCCTTTTGACATGTGTTCCCCTTTCCCCTTTTTTGAGAGCTTTAGGTAATTAATTAATGCAACTAAAATCTCATTGGACCCCTTTGTCTCCTGGCCAGTAGGAATCAGGCAAGCCATTGGACTGCTGAAAGCTCATTGGACCCCTTGGGAGACTATTCAATAATCTTCTAGAGAGCTTAATTCTTATTGGTTCTTTTATTAAGTGTTTTTAAATGAATTAAACTAGATTTGTTCTAGCCTAATTATCATTGGTCCACCTCCATGGCCATCCAATAGGATTTGAGTGCACCTTGTGGGCATGTGGGCTAGGGAGCTGACATGTGTCCCTCATTCCTTGTGTGTAAAGGAAGCTTGTGAGTGTGTGTTTGTGTGTGTGTGTTTGTGTGTGTGTTTCTCTCTCATTCCCTACTTGCAAGGCTTGCCCCCTCCTTTGGAGGAGTTTTGAAGACTTTTTGGTACACACACAAAGCATCCAATTTCCCTAGTGTTGACCTTTGGACACAACCTTTGAATTTTGGAACCTTAATATTTTGGAAGTCTTAATGGGATGAACCTTAGGGTCTTTAAAGCACATTGTTGCACATTGCTCTTTTGCAGATGGCCCCCCCTTTGGATCCCTATCTTCCTCCTTTGAATCCCTACTATGGTCGGTTTGCCAACTTAACCAATATTCTAGCTTTTTCTCCCCTGGCACTTCCCCATATTAAATGATGAGTTTAACATGAGAAAATCATTTAGGAGAATTAGATATTGGTTATTATGACAAGCTTTCCTCATTACCATATACAAATAACCAAGTACTTGCCTATTTCTAAGTACAAAATTACCAAGCACTTTTCTAATGGTATGGGGTTGCGACTATCAATAATATCTCTAAACACTAGGAAGAAGCATTAAAAAGAGCAATCCTCCCGAGCATGAGAAGCTACAGTGATGATGGATCCTTCAAGCATGCTATTGCTAAGTCTTCACCAACCGGAAGGGCTGCAGACTCGATTCATCAAAACCTGGTGCAACCATCTGCTCCAACTCCTGTACATGCTGGAGGCACCATCAGACACAAGGCAACCAAAAAATCTTGACTTTGGCTCCCACTAGTGGATATAGCTACTCAAAACCTGGCTCCCAAATACTTTGTTTCTTGATCCATGGAGACGAGGGAAGTAGTAAGTAAACCATAAATAATATACAAGTATGAACAACCCAACCATTCAACCATAGCTGTCTGCAGACCCCAACCGTCCTTGGATCAATACCCTTTCAAAAATAGTGGTATTGAATCAATAGGATGTAAAATTGCAAGTAGCTATACGATGGAGAAGGGGCAAGGGAGAAGCTATGCCAAACTTGGAAAAGGAGCTTGTTGGAAGTGGTTGAAAACATAAGGCAAAGGTCAAGAAACGACGTAGAACGCCAGTGGAAAGCTTCCTTATCCACTGTAGATATTATTTGGGGAGGCTTCAAGCATTCTCTCTCTCTCTCTCTCTCTCTCTCACACACACACACACACACACACACACACACACACACACACACGCGCGCGCACACACACACAGACACACACACACACACACACACACACACAGCTTGGTTCAAGAAATATGGACTCGGGACTCAACGTAAGGCCTGTTGGGATCTTGCTAGTAGGCTTGGGAGAAATCAAGCAACACGACAGATAGAAGTTTGGTGCATGGCATCCTTTTAATGAATGCCTTGAATGCGCACTAGCTCTAGAGGCCATCATTTAAATTTTCAATTTAAAATTAAATAGATGTGGAGTCCTCTATCTTTGAAATGAGTGTCTTTTGGCTTTGTAACGAGTGTGTTTTGCTGCCATCAACCAATCAAAAAATTATGTATTTTCCAAAATGAACCAACGCTTTTTCATTAACAATTAAACTCAAGACATGTCCACTATTAGATTTACACACTCTTCATTTAAATGAGTGCCCGCTATCTCAATCGGCATTTTTGGCCTATCAAAATATGCTTGAAAATATAACTCAACCGTTTTTTTTTTTTCTATTTTAGTCAACAAAAAGAGAAGGCATCTCTATAGCCTTTGCCCTTTGTGCAAGCCAAAAAGGAGGTGCGTGGAGAGCCAAAAGACATTGGCGTCGGCGGGCGCTAGTGCAAAAAGAGTTCCTTTTTAGCAATCTTGAGAAAAAAAAGGAAAGGAAGAAGAGAGTGAAGACAAAGCTTTTTTGAAGAGTTTTTTTCTTTAAGGGAAGAGAAGAGAAGTGGGGGGAGAGAAGAAAAGAGGTTTTGTGCGCTCGGCGATCGAAGCCGGCACACCATGGTGAAGCATCATCTGTGAAACGGATCGGAAGGGCGAGCGCCTTGCAGAAGAAGGAGCTAGCAAGGGCTGGCAAGAGGAAAAGCTTCTGCCGAAGTGAAGCCAACGGTGAATTTTTTCATCGAGGCATGTGTTGATGGAGTCGAGCTTCAAGGGAGGTGTGTGCCCCTTTGTACGGATTTGTGATGGCCATGGTGCGACCTAGAGCAGGCCATATGGATTTTGTACATGGTGTTTTTCTTTGAAGGAGACGTTGTCATTGTCATTTTTTGGCGTCGAATCTCTCCCTTCCCCCCTTTCTTCTTTGCTCGTCTCTAGGGTGTGTGGTGCCGGTGTGTGTGAGCATGTACACCCCTCGTGCCCTCTATGTGTGTGAGAGAGAAAGAGAGAGAGGTGTTGGGATGTGGAAGAGCACAAAGCGGGCAAGATCGGTGTGACCACTGTGTGAGGATTTTGCAGAGCGTTTGTGCGTTGGGTGAAGTGCAGGCGAGGCCTTGCTAGTGGGAATCGTATTTTTCAAAGGTGTTTTCAAGAGGATAGGGGTACTGTGAATAACGTGAGCTATATAGGGGCAGCTGTTTGTGTGCTGGGTGTGTTCCCTAGTCCCCCCCTCCAACATTCTATACATAAGGTTTTTCCAACTCTTTGGGAAAACCAGGGCGCTGGCTTTGGAAACTAGCTTGAATCATAATTCTAAGTTGGACCCACTGTCTATAATTCCTATTTTGGTTGGCTGGTTTTAGGTGGTCCCTCTTCGGCTATATTTCTGGATACCTGCTCACAGCTATCATAGTCTTTGATTTTACTGATTTAAGGGTTGCAGGTCCAACCTATAGTACTAATCATAATTTTCCATTATCTTTTAGGATCACAAACATTATAAACTGACTGCTCGCAAGAGTGTCATCCACGACCCGGAGAAGCATACAAGTATTTTAGAACAAAACAGGTTTCATCTAAAGGACCATTCTCCAAAAAAAGCCTTGGTTGTTAGGACTAGACCTTTTTTGGCTCAACGTGCCAAAAGCATTGTTACTTCGTACCCTAAAGAATCCCTTGCTTACTAACAAGTTTGTCTATTGCACCCCTTGCTCTTTTGCAAGGCCTGGAATTAACCTCTAAACCCTTCTCTGTGGCAACCTCTCTTGTCCTGAGTTGTATTTTCACTATGGATGCTTCTCAATTAATCTATGATTTGGTCTTAGCCACAGATAAAAAGCTATCAATCTTACATATGCTTTCTTTCAATGATTGGGTCAAGATTTTGGCTACCTTGGACAAGGACTCCAAAGATGGGGTTGCTATGATTTCCCATACATAGCCCAACTACCTTTACTTTCTTTACATACCAACAAGAGCTAGCCCTGTTATGTGGCATCAATCCATATTTTATCAGTACCCTTGCTACGCCAACTATCCCTCAAACAGGTGGCATATTTTGCAGAGATAGTTCTGTGCTTAAATCTGTCAAGGAGTTTCAAAACAATCTTTGCTTTCTTAGTGACTCTAATCTTTTGGAAGTGGTACCCAAAGTGAAAATTTTTTACTTTCTTACCTGTTAGAAAAATTGAAATTGAGTCCTTTGGAGTGGACCATCAGCTCTGGGTTTTACCTAACAAAGCCTTTCTGGCACCAATTCTTAGTGAAACTTGGGTATATTTGGCTAATCTACCTGCTTCCACAGTTGAGGATTTCAGACTCAGGATTCTAAAAGGAGGACAGTTCCTTGACAAAGGGAAAATCATTAAAGCCCCATTCAACCTTAACTTTATTGACCATTCCAAATGCTCTTGTAATGTAGAATTGTACATTCGGACAAAAGGGAACATGGAGTTTTCTAAAAGCAATCTAGACTTATACACTGAATCAATCTGGAATGTGTTTTGGCCATATGTAAAATGTGCCTGCAATTTTCTTGACCCCAAAGCCTCATGTGAATCTAGCATTATGTGGTTTGACTATGCTATCTGGTATATCCTCAACGATCTTGAACAACTTTTCCCCAGGAAACCTATGGACTTTCATTTATCCCTTATCTGCTCTTGGTTAGAAGGCCAAGCCAAACAATTAGTGGCTGCTCAATTTGCTTTTAATATCTTTTGTGGGCTTATGCTGGATATCCTTAAAAAACTAAGGTGTTAAGATAATCACCAGTCTACTTAAGCCTTGTACTGAAGATGATGACTCCCCCTCGCTAAAAAGACCTAACTCTTTAACCACCCCCAATAATTCATTCACATCTTTTTTGACACCTAGTTCATCCTCTAACTTTAACAGAGGCTAGGAAAGTCTCGTAACGTTACTAGGGGAAGAGGAAGAAACACTCCCACCCGACACCTCCTTGACTTATGATCATTGATATTATGCAGGTTGCTTTTGGCCCGTGGGGGATTTTATATTTGTGACCTTCCATTTTTGAGCTTTTGGAATTGAAACATTATTTTCAAGATTTTTAATGCTCATATTACACTAAATGTCATAAAATCTCATATGTAGCTTACCCAAATAATTTTCTCATATTAAAATGATCATTTAATGTGGGAGAATAAACGGGAACAAGAGTTAGAATCGAGATATGTGCTTCTAGACCTATCTCAGCACGGGACCAAAAGGAGAGATAGTTGCATCTCAATACGGGTCCAAAAGGAGATGGTCTACCAAAGGACAATGTGCAATAAGTGCTTCAAAACTTATCTCAGCAGGGGACCAAGAGGAGAGATGGTTACATCTCAATACGGGTCTGAAAGGCGGTTGTCTATCAAACCACAATGTGCATCTAATGGAGCTTAAAAGACCTTAGGGTTAGCTTCATTAAAGACCTCCAATGGTTAGTGTTAAAAGTCCTTTGACCTTAGGCAAGCTAGGGTTGAGCTTGAGGTGGGAGCCCGACCTAAGCTTGAGGTGCTTGTCGTGCTTGATGACTAAGGTGCGTGCTTGATGACTAAGGTTCTTGAGGTTCTTGTCATGCTTGATGACTAAGGTACTTGAGATGCTTGTCATACTTAATGACTAAGGTGCTTGAGAAGATTCCCATGCATGGGGGTAAGGTGCTTGAGTAAAAAAGAGACCCTACAAACTTAATGAGGAAGGTGCTTGAGAAGCTTCCCATGCATGGGGATGTAAGGTGCTTGAGTAAAAAAGAGACCCTACAAACTTAATGAAGAAGGTGCTTGAGAAGCTTCCCATGCATTGGGGGTAAGGTGCTTGAGTCAAAAAGTAACCCTACAAACTTAATGAGGAAGGTGCTTGAGAAGCTTCCCATGCATGGGGGGGTAAGGTGCTTGAGTCAAAAGAGACGCTACAAACTTAGTGAGGAGGGTGCTTGAGAAGCTTCCTATGCATGAAAGTCCCAAAGTTAGGGGAGTCTTTGACTTGACCTTCCACTCACCCAAAGGGCACCCCTTTTCTCAAAGGGAACATGGGACACATGTCAGACTCTCCCTATGCTTAACCACACGGTGTGCTTGAATGCTATTGGTTGGGCTAAAGAGGAGTCCAATGAGCTTCTAGTTCCATCCAATAAATATCTAGATATTGTCAATCTCTCTCTCTCTCTAAGGGGTAAGGAGGACACTTGTCCAAAGACTACCCATGTACTTGAATGCATGCTGCATGTAATTGGCTAGGGGGGAGAGGGGTCCAATGAGCTTGAAACATGTGTAAAAGATACAACTCACCCTAAGCAAGCAGGAGGGGTGGTGAGGTAGATATACACCACACACACACACACACACTCATTTTGTGGATTCATTCTCACTTGGTGAAAGTTGAGTAACTCCACCTCCTTCTCCAAGCTTGTGAGAAGTGAGAGCCTACACCAACACTCTTGGCTATGGAATGCAAATCAAACCAAGAGCCATGCTTCAATGCCTAAGCTTTCCATCTTCTCCATCTTCATTACTATGCTATTATGTATGCTAGCAAGAAGAGTGATGATAATTGAGGAACTATTTCTTTCTCCTATGGAATGTTTCTTCTTCCTCTTCCCTATCCTCATTCCCCGCTAGCTCTCTCCACCTTTGAAGGTGTTTGAGGCCTTGGGACTGAGGCTTGGGATAGTTAATGCTTTCTAAAAGTTTATGCTATCCTTGTGATGCATGAAGCTTTCCATCTTCATTGCATCACTTAGGTCACAAGGAACAAAAAGATTTTATTGTACCAAGTCTCTCTTGATGCTCGTGTTTTTCTGTAGTTTAGGTCTCTTCGATCCCCAGTAGCGGGGCCAAATGTGGGACGCATGTCTAACCTCACCATCCTATCTTATTGTAGTATTAGCGAGAACCACGATGAATTTGTCAATCCATGGGATGAAGCTGACTTGACTAGGGCATAGAGGCTAGAAGAGGTTGTCAATCTCTCGGAAAACAACTAACAACTCGCATCTAACTCAAGCTACACTCAAGTGACTGAAATCACCAAAAGCCAATCGCAAACAGCACATTCGTTACAACATCAAATGACATCCAAACGTAACGAAACTTCTAGGACATGTTTATAAGACCTAAGCACACATGCTTATGGTCTCAAACCCCACTTTAGGTCAAGTTCCAAAATCGTGATTATTAACAACAGTGGATTTTTTACCTAGTCATTTTCGACCCAGAATGCATTTAAATGCTTAGCAATGATGCCCCAATACCCTGCCTATGCTTAGTTTTTGATTTAAAAGTGTAAATTCTAGTTATGATGAAATTAGGCCGCGGGTTGGCGATGCAAAAATCTATGAAATACTGTGAACTGCTTACGTCAATGCGTAGATCTCTTACCTGCGGTTGCAATGCAACAAACGCAATCGCAATGTGACAACCGGAGAGGGAGTAGGACGCACGAGAAGGAGAGAAGTGAGTGCCGTTAGCTCACGCTGTGTATTTCTTATTCAAAAACTTACAAAAATCGGCTTTTATACCTTAGCCAAGGTTTTTGGGTGGTCAAAACTAATGATCTGGAGTTCTACCAAAGCTGGGTAATGACTGGCTGATACAATTTGGAAGCTTGTAGCCCCGGCTCATTAATTATAGAGTTTATTCGAGAAAATAGGAGTTACGATATTCCCGATTTACCAAAATAATAAATGTTTTACAAAGAGAACTCTGAAAAATGGTGTCCGTGTTAGCTTGCTACTACTAACATTCTCCCCCTCCTCGCCTGTGTCGTCCCTTGACACAGCTTTATGGGCTGAAATAGTCTTTGGATTGACGGCTGGCGAGGTGGTCTTTAAGCGCATCCAGTTCCTTCTAGTATCACATTCTTATTTCTTTGTTGGGCACTTGCAAAAATTGCATTGTCACTTTATTCTTCAGCTCCACCGTTGAGTAGACTACAAACCTGGATGTGAGGTTGCTGATCACCATTGCAAATATCTTCATTCGCCATTTGAAAAACCAATGTAGAAGGCTTCTTCAAATGCCAACATATTATTCGATGGCAAGAACATACATCTGGCATAGAAGCCCTAAAGAACTTCTTCTGAAGGTTTCCCACTTAGATCGTAGCATAAGCCTTTGTTACCTTCTAAAAATGATATCCATGGGGCTCTTATTTGCTCAGGCTCATTAAAATCTTGTATACATGTGAGCAACGTTCTGCAGATCTTATACAACATGGCACAAGAGAGATCTAGTAGACTTTTGAAGAAAGACATGGTGCCCGTTAGGGTTTTCACCATGTATTCCTCTGTCGCTTGTCCTCTCTTTGGAGCTGGCAGCCTAGGGTAGCTAAGCCAAGTTGGCCTCTTCTTTGTCAATGCTTCATGCTCTTGCCATGACCTTACTCTGGGTACATGACAAAATGTTGGATCTCTTTGAAGGGTTGCATGTGCTCTTGTGAACAGAATCAGTTATCTTGGATTCTTGTTCAACCTGCTTAACCTCCACTTTGGGTGGTCTTTATCTGCGCCATCTTCTTGCATATCTTTGTACAGTCTCTCTTTTTCCTGTAGTAATTCCACTTTGATGAGAGGGTTTGCGCATTGATATGATTGGGAGTGAGTTGAGTGATGTTGACAGAGTGTAAAAGTCTCAACTCCCAATCCATTGCGGCTTTCCACTGCTCATCCACCTCTAGGGTGATTTTCTCTTTCAGTGCGTCTTCTTCAGCTTTGGACAGCTGGACCATTGGCACTATGTCTGCATCTGTAATGTGAACCTAAAAATCCTCATCACCACTCGGCTCTGTTGTGGACTTTGTCTCAAACTTAGCAAACAAGATTGAGGGTATGTCTATCTACGGTAGCTCTGAAGTGCTTGCATCTTCCTGCGTGTCTGGTTTCCCATCTTTGAGGAGTTGATTAAATCGCTTGAGCTCTACTATTTCCTTTAGGAGCTCCTCTTCTCTTTGAGCCCGCACCAGTGCTAGGTCCCTGTGATGTGATTGTTCCAGCTTTAATTCTAATTCAAGATCTTTTTTTTTCTTTTCAAGTGCCTTGTATACTTCGTCAGTCCCTTTGATCGAGGCAACGACTGGATTTTCTCTTATTTGCTGTAAGAAAATTGCATGATCATTGATCCACTGTTCAGAGTACTACAGAGAAGCATTGGCAACATCATCTGATTGCACCTGAATTTTTTGAGCTGACAGAGATGTCGTAAGAAGTTCATTTGTAACTTCTGTTAGCTGCTTGTCTTTTGCTTTCCAGGCGTCGGATAGTTTGGTGAGAAAATCACCTAATTCCTCCATTTCTTTTTGCTGCCTATCCCTAGCTAGCTGGTGCTATTCAGCTTCTGCCTTCATCTCCTGCACCTGCCTTTGAAGATCAGTGATGATAGTCATCCTGTCTTCTAACTCTCCTTGGAGAGTGTCGATCACCATCTCAAGTTCTTTGGCCTTTGTGATGCAGTTTAATGCTGCTGAATGGAGTCTCTCCATCATTTCTTGCATCTGTTGTGCATATTCATTGACTTGTACTATTACCTTGTCATTTGACTGCTACTCCTCTTGTCTTTCCAGCTAAGATGTGCCTGCAGCCTCATGTGTGTCTTTCTGATCTGTCATAACTGCTGGTTGTTCTTGTGTGGAGGTAGATGGTTGGTCTTTTGCTTCATCATCTTGAGGCTTTGATGCCTTAGCGGTTTCTGGCTAAGTGTAAGTAGAAGGTGATGGCTCAGACCTTGTTGTCTCTTCTGGTGCCGGACTCTCTTCATTCTTTGGCTCGGGTTCTTTCTCTTGTGCAGTGGTAGACTCTTTTTTTTGGATCTGCCTCTTATCAGTCTCTTGTGCAGATTCACTTGCCTTTTTCTCTTCAGACTTTTGAGTATCTTCGGCGGCCTTTTCCTGTTTTGGATCGGCTTCTTTCTCTTTTTGTCTCTCGTGCTGGTCAGCTTCTTGTGCGGATTCTGTTTGTTTGGTGGGCTCAGAATCTTTCTCTTTCTTAGGTGATGGTGGTGGGCTTGGCATGGGGTGTTCCTGTTGTTTGGTAGGCGGTGAGGTTGGTCTGGGAGATCCATATCCTTGCTCTTGTGTTTCTTCTCTGGCCGTCTCTTCGGCTTGTCTTTGTTCTTCCGCCTCTTTGGCTTTTCTTGCCACGTCTTCTGCATCCTTCAGCTTGAGGGCTTCAGCTTCTTGGTACATTCTTTCCAAACGCTATGTTGGATCCTCAACTTCTTTTCTTGTGTGGTGCTTTGTTCTAGGGCCTTTGAGTCCAGCAGGCATCCAATTTTTTGGGTCCTTCCCTTGTGCTTGTCTACTGCGCTGGTAGGCCTATTTCTCTCTTTCAAAGTGCACTTGCTTTTGTGCGGGCTCTTCTTCATGTGCGGCCACAGCTTTTCTTTTCATTTCTTCTCTGCGAGCTTTCTTTTCCTTGTTGTCAGAGCTCTCGATGCTGTGCCTTTCCGACGAGCTATCAACTGACTCTTCATCAGATTTATATGATCTTTTTCCTGACCTTGTAGCTCTTGGAGAGGGTTGTGCTGCCAATATCTCGGTGTTCTGATCAGGAGCAAGTGGTAAATTGTCGACCATGCCGATGGCATGATATGCTATCCTCGTCAAGACCTCTGGCGCACCCAAGTAAGTGATTTTGCCTTCGTTCTTGGTGCCCTTCCTTCTTGGTGCCCTTCAAAGTAGTCAGGACATATTGCGCATGGTCCACTGGTTGTCTTGTTGTTGACTTGAGAACTTGAGTGAATGTGGTGGCCATGGAGTGATTTGGCGTAGTGTACCTTGGTGGACTTTTTGCCAAAAAGTGCTGGTGGTACAAACGGGCTGGCTCTTCCACTTATTTGTGAATGAGGTCAGTGAATTTAACCGCGACTGTCTCTTTGGTAAATGTTCTTGCTATTTTCCTGTCCCTTGCTCTCATGGTCATTCCTTCTGTGGGCAGTCTGAGTGCCTCTACCACTATCTCTTTAGTGATGACCACTTCGACCTTGTTCCCTTGGGTGTCGGATATCCGTGCGGTTCCATCTTCTTCAATTGTGGATAGAAGCTCGTAAGCTTTCTGAAAATCCATTCCACAAGGCTCTTGTTCGTAGAAATCCCTGAGTCCCAACCTGTGGTTAGCCTCTTTTGTCTCTGGCTTTGCGGCTACATCATAGACTTCTTTGGGTAGGAGTTGCAACTCCACCTAATGCCCCTCTTCACTCTTGAATATGCCAGTGAATACTGTAGTGTGGTGCTCTTCTAGCTGTTCCCTAGAGAGGTATGATGCCTTGGCTGCTTTGACTGACTCGGGGTCTAGTTGATAAGCGGGCAGTTCTTGTAGTTTCTCCTTTTGGTTGAGCTTCTTTCTAGCCCTCTCCGCTACTTGCATGGCTCGATTTATCAGATTTGTCGAAATTTCTTTGAAATGTCCTTTAGGCTGAAATGCTGACAATTTTGATCCGATTTGTTTCAAATCAATTTTTGAACAAGCAAAGATGCATATAAACACGCAAGGAACAAAACTGTAAAGTCAAAACAAATATTTGCAACCAAAGTAAATAATCGTGATTATTTACAGTTGAGGAAAATTTTCAACTTTTTGCAAACTTGGCTTCATAGGCTTGAAGTATATACCAAATACATGCTCTGAGTGAAATATGGGCTTATTTGGATGCATAGGGTGAAAATGGTACCAAATTTTGGCTTTAGATCTCTGAAACAATAGATATAAAAGAAATTTGAGATTTTGGGCTCCAAATTGGTTCAAATTTGGCTAGTGGGCTTAAGACATCATATACTTTGGATGTATGATGGCAAAATATCAAAATTCCCCAATTTTGACTAGAAAGTAAATAATCACGATTATTAAATTTTCTTCCAAAATTGACATTTTTTGGTACAAATTGGTTCTAGGTATTGTATAGACCCTGTACATGAGATATAATGTGATTTAAATCAAGAAATGTGGTCCATAACCCAAAATTTGGCTTGCAAAGACTTCTTTCTGTTTTTTGACAATTTTCCAAGTAATGGGTGGTCATTTTGGCTCATACTTGATTTTTGGCATGTAATAGGTGTGTACACATGATAGATGAGATGAGATGACAATTTCCAAGCAAAATTGATGCAAAAGTAAATAATCGTGATTATTTACAATAGTGACAAAATCTTTGCAGAACTCACAAATTTTGACCTACACATATTCCATACACCTAATATAAGTCCTAAAGTGAATTTGATCAAGTTTGGTCATGCCGACATCACTTTGTGCTTTGTCGACTCTAAAATCACCGTTTTTTGTGACTACTCTTTCTGTTGGGTTGGTCGGTCAACTTTGAGGCTTTGGACTTGTCCGCAACATAGCCGTGAAGCAATCTGTCCAATTCTAGCTCATTTGGAGTCAGTTTGACCTCGTATGTCAAATTTGACGCTTTGTAACCTTCGAGCCATTTTCTGCTTTTCAAGGGCTTTGCTTGATGGATTTCACCAAACCAATATACATTGTATATGGACCTCATAAGCAAGCCATCTGTGGAGTCAGGTCGGAATTCTGGCATTTGCCAAACACCTAACTTTTCTACTGGGGACCCCCTCGACCCCTGTCGAATGGTCATCTAATGGTATAGAAAGGTTCTATTATGTTAGGGCATGCTATGGTTCAAATCCCATCTGATTTGGTCAAGCTGGCAGGCCGCTATGGTCAGTTTTAGGTTGTAGGTCTTTGTGCACTGCTCGGCTTCTAGGGTTTTTTCTAGGGCTTTAGACTAGCTACCGGCCGTACAAAATAGATCATTGACGAGTATAGAACTTAGCCCTCATGTCTCGTGTGAGACGGCACTGAAAATGGTCAACTGTGGACTCCAAAAAAGTCGCACAAAAGAGGCCGAAATCTCTCTCTGCAAAAGCTCCAAGTGGAAATGAAGTGGTTTTAGCCTACCTTGGATATCTATACTCGGACTTCCCGAACCAAATTTTCCCAGATTCCCCCATTAGTCCTATTAGGCCGTGAAATCTATGTTAGACTCAAAAATTTCCCTGATTAGATTCCTGTAGCTCATTCTGCAAGAATTTTGCAAAAGTAGGCCTGGCCGCCTAATTTAAGCTTCCCGCTTCCATCTTCTGATTTCATTGAAAATTTTTGTGCTCCTCTGCCTTGTCTTTCTGATCACCATTTTGTCTTCCGTTTTTGAGCTTCTCTGCTATTTATTATTAATTTTTGATGTCATAATAATCAATATCTAATTCTCCTAAATGATTTTCTCATGTTAAACTGATCATTTAATATGGGGAAGTGCCAGGGGAGAAAAAGCTAGAATATTGGTTAAGCTAGCAGACCGGCCACAGTAGGGATCCAAAGGGGGGGCCATCTGCAAAAGATCCATGTGCAATAATGGGCTAAAAAGACCCTAAGGTTCAGCCCATTAAGACTTCCAAAATGCTAAGGTTCCAAAATTCAAAGGTTGTGTCCAAAGGTCAACCATAGGGGAATTGGATGCTTTGTGTGTCCCGAAAAAAGTCTTTGCACATCCCTACATAGGAGGGGGCGAGCCTAGCATGTAGGGGATGAGAGAGAAAGCCACACACACACACACACAAACTCCCTTTCCACAAAGGGAATGAGGGACACATGTCAGCTCCCTAGGCCAGATGCCCACAAGGTGTACCCAATTCCTATTGGTGAAGGGGATCGGGGAGCACCACAGACGGAGAGTGAGAGAGAGAAGGAGACACATGACACACAGATATGGGTGGGGAGACTCCAAAGAGTGAGCAGCCCCCTATACACTTATGCTATGTATAAGGTATACAAGTCAGTGGGCGCCCAGACTCTGGGCAGTCGGGCAAGGCACAGACGCCTATACCCCAACAACCTCCCACTTAAAGGCAACTGTGCCTTTAAGCAAGAGAACCTAGTCTAAAGACTACAAAAGGCGAGAGAAAACTGCTCTCAACCGATGCCCACTGGCTGGCTACGATCGTGTGCATCCGGCTGTCTTGCTCCCGTGTAAGTCTATACACCACAAGACGTACCGCACACGTACTGCAAGTATGTATGCAATACCTGCATATCTCCCTCGTGCACTATGCCATCATCAGTCAACAAACGACTGACAACCCCAACTGCAAATGCTCCCACTACAGCTGCGATATCCGGTCTCAAGATCAGCATCTCATACATGAGACCACCGAATGCCGATGCAATGCTAGCGGGCCCCGCTAGCTCTACGGAGCATGCATCAACATATATATCCCTGGCAATAGGCATCTCTGACTGACAAGGCGTGTCAGCCACATGCATCTCTTGACTGTCCACAAAAGACGCATCAACCTGTCGTGCAACCTGAGAGCAAACCAGCTGCTCTAGGTGTCTGCTGGAAGACATATCCTGCACAACTATATCCCCATGCTCACTGTCGAGCATAGAAAGGAATGACTGCATAATCGCTGACATCTCAGTCTCCTCTGCAATCGTCCACTACAAACATGACCACTCAATCTGCTGTGACTCACTAGAGCTCTCATGCTCTAACTCCGTATGCATAGACTCTTGCACAACGTCCTCCTGTCGTGACTCACTAGAGCAAGACTGCTCTACCTGTCTATCCTGCATAGAAGTATCTCGCACAAATGACTCTCTGCTTTGCTCAGTCACTAGCAAAGCATGCATGTCTGACTCTGTCACCTCTCTGTGTGACTGCTCAAGTCGTGCCCCAACTGTGTGCACAACGAGCTCACTACTCTGCACTCCATGCAAAGTACCCTGCAACCCATGAGCAAAAGAGACTCGCCTGCTCTCTCGCTGTCTACCTGGCTGCATGATCACAGAGACAACACCGTCTCTTGCGTGATCCACATGCAATGGGTAACCTGTACCACTCCTGACACCTCTCGCAATCACTAGCGAACCCAAATGCATCACAAAATCTCACTCTCGTAGCGAAATCTGACATCCACAATCTCTAAGCTGACCAATCGAGATCAAACTCACTGTCAAATCTGGTACATAGCGCACATGTCGTAACAAGTAAGATGCACCACTCGGTAATGAGAGTCTCACATCTCCTGCACCTGCTATCGCATGCATCGATCCATCGGTCAAACGTACACTGCCAAGCATCCCGCTAGAATAGCTACAAAACCATGCACGATGCGGCGTGACATGAAACATAGCATCTGCGTCTAGCAACCACTGCGAAGGGAGTGCACTATCCACATGTATAGCATCTCGTGTATAGCTCGAGGTAAAAGTGACATCCCCGTCACTAGTATACTCCGACACTACATGTGCCTCAACTGTCAAAGCAACTGAGTCCATGGCATCACTACATACATCTCTGAGACTGCCATGTCTCCTACGATATCGCATACGACAAAAACAGCGCCGTCTAACGTGTCCAGAATGACCACAATACCAACATGTCACCTGTCGGCGTACTCGTGAATGTACATGTCTCACACGAGTCCGTGATGACTCATATCTATCATACATTTCATGTAATCTGCACCAAAGTGCTCTCGAAGTAGTCTCATACATAACAAGAGCATATACAGATTCCGCAAGGTGCAAAGAGAGTGTAGATAGTGCCATCTCCTCTAGCTCCTGCCACTGATCGTCAGACAAGCATGAAGGTCTACCTGCATCACCACTCAATGGTCCATGCAACCCTCGCTGTGTCAATGCATAAAGCATACACTCTCTCCATGCCGCAAAGTCTGACCCATCAAACACGCGCATCTGTGAGAGGTCACAATCTGATCGATCACCTGTCTCTGCCATGAGCACAAGTAGCAAGCTAGATAGCAAAACCACCTCACCAACAACACCTTGAAACTGTCTACAAATATGGCCAGAAACACAATGTAAAACCTGTGAGACACACTCCAAAATAGAGCTCCCGCAATGTCAATACAAGCCTCGCCTGCTCTAGTATCACACTACAATCTGTGAGCTAATCACCAAGCCCACACTGTGCGGTATCGATGCATACACACACACAAATCTCCCACCTGCAGAGAACACCGCACGCAAATGCTGAGTGCAACCTGCAATCTCTACCTAGATCGCATAAATGATGCGCATAAAACTCCTGGGAAAATTTCGCCAGAGTTATGACGCACAATGGCTATCAACACAAAATAACCATTATCCTGCAAGCTCAATACAACGAGCAATCAATGCGCATCAAACTACACTCAACATATATGCATAAGCTCTGCAAACCTGTGTCCAACAAATGCTCACAAAGAGTACCACAGGTGATCATATATGTCATCCATAACCAACCTCTGCACTTGCTCACAAGATCTACTGCTCACCACATAAGCATACATAGAGCATTACCTACTCAAACACCATGTATGCAAGCCACAACACTGCAGAAGAACCACTTAACTGCAACTGGCAACACCTGTGGGAGTACTAGACTCAACCTGTACCAGGGAGTCAAACCCAATCTTGTAACACCTCATATGTGCCTGCTACCTGCAGTGTACATGGGTAAGCTGTCTGCAGCAAAGAAAACAACAGAGTCCAAAACTGTCATGAAAAACAGTCTCTGCGTTTTTAATTTCAGACCCACCTGCACTCCGAATCAGAAAACAATTCCTTCTACAAAGTCGTAGAGCTCAAAGCGAGCTCCGTTTTGAACCAAAAAGTTTTGGAATCGAAGCTCTGTAGCTCAAGTTATGAGCAAAATAGTAGACTGTTGTCAAACTGCCAAAAACTGAACGACTTTCTTCTGTGCTTCTTTGTGTGTGTGTATGCATCGATACCGCACAGTGTGGGCTTGGTGATTAGCTCACAGATTGTAGTGTGATACTAGAGCAGGCGAGGCTTGTATTGACATTGCGGGAGCTCTATTTTGGAGTGTGTCTCACAGGTTTTACATTGTGTTTCTGGCCATATTTGTAGACAGTTTCAAGGTGTTGTTGGTGAGGTGGTTTTGCTATCTAGCTTGCTACTTGTGCTCATGGCAGAGACAGGTGATCGATCAGATTGTGACCTCTCCGCCATAGCTGACGAGTTCATCGCGAAGCCGTCCATCTACTCTCTCACACCTGTCGCTCTGATACCAATTGAAGGGGATCGGGGAGCACCACAGACGGAGAGTGAGAGAGAGAAGGAGACACACGACACACAGATATGGGTGGGGAGATTGCAAAGAGTGAGCAGCCCCCTATACACTTATGCTATGTATAAGGTGTACAAGTCAGTGGGCGCCCAGACTCTGGGCGGTCGGGCAAGGCACAGACGTCTATACACCAACAATTGGATGGCCTTGGAGGTGGATCAATGAGAATTAGGCTAGACTAAATCTAGTTTAATTAATTTAAAAACACTTAATAAAAGAACCAATGAGAATTAAGTCCTCTAGAAGACTATTGGACACTCTCCCAAGGGGTCCAATGAGCATTCAACAGCCCAATGGCTTGCCTGATTCCTATTGGCCAGGAGGCAAAGGGGTCCAATGAGAGTTTAGTTGAATTATTAAATTACCTAAAGCTCTCACAAAAGGGGAAAGGGGGACACATGTCAGAAGGCTATCACTTATGCTGCTTAATAGTCATTGGCTAGCCCTGGGGAGGTCCAATGGGAGGATAGCAAGAGCACTTAGCAAGAGGGCTCGCCCAAGAGAGAGAGGGGGCTGATTTTTGCAAGGCATTATCACACACACATGTAAAGAATGAGGATGCAAGAGAGCTACACAAGACAAGAACAAAGCACACACAGATGAAAAGCTTCTTCTTCTTCTTTACAGAAAAGAGAGTACAAAATGACTAAGTGCTAAAGCTGAAAAGTAGCACATATGTACATGCGGTCACTAAGTGTGAACTCGCTAGAAGCGTACTAGACTGGCACTATAAGTGTAGTCCAGCTGTAGAATCACTGGCAGAGATCCTCCGTGTCGGTCACCTAACGCGCCAATGAGTAAATGCCGTAAGCGGCCAAGACCCGTAGTGGATGCCAGCTCAAGGTGTAGAGCTCGACATCTCAACACTCCCCCTCGAGCTCTGCATGTCGCAGAGTCCAAGCATAGTCCGGAAACGTCGAAGCTTCTCAGCTCCGAGGGCCTTGGTAAAGATATCCACTATCTGCTCCTCTGTGCTGACGTAGACCAAGTCGATGTCGCCCGCCAACACTCGCTCTCGAACGTAGTGGTAATGGACCTCTATGTGTTTGGTCCTAGCATGGAACACTGGGTTCCTAGCCAACTGCATGCTGCTGAGGTTGTCACAATGAATGACAATCTGCTGGTCCACCTGCACTCCCAAGTCCTCAAGTAATGTGCGTAGCCAAGCTACCTCGCACGCCGCAACTGCTGCACCTCTGTACTCGGCCTCTGTGCTCGATAAATCAACCGTAGGCTGCTTTTTGCTGCTCCAAGTAACAGCAGCACTCCCAAAAGAGAACATGAAACCACTCGTAGATCTCCTATCAACAATGCTACCTGCCCAATCTGCATCTGTATACCCATACAATGCTAATGGTGCATCTGCTGCATAGAACAATGCGTAGTCAAGAGTCCCTTGCACGTACCTAAGTGTGCGTCGTACTCCATCCAAATGTGGCTTCCTCCGAAGCTGCATGAACTGACTCTCCAAGCCTACTGTGTAGCTCAAGTCTGGACTTGTGATAGTCAAGTAGATTAGACTACCCACCATCTTCCTGTACATATTGACATCCTCAACAACATCACCCTTCTCTGCACTCAGCTTTGCATTCACATCCAAGGGAATGGAAATCGGCTTACAATCAGCCATACCATACTTTGACAACATGTCCAAAGCATATTGTCTCTGTGACAGCCATACACCCTCTGGAGTCCTGATCACTTCAATGCCAAGAAAGTAGCGCAACTCGCCCAAATCTTTCATTTCAAACTCCTGTTTGAGAAGACCCTTCACATGGTCAATCTCCATAGCATTGTCACCAACAATAATAAGGTCATCTACATATATGGTAATGACCACAATCCCCACATCACTCTCACGTACATAGAGTGAATGATCAGCATGAGCTCTCCTAAAACCAATACTGACAAGATACTTGGCAATCCTGTCATACCATGCTCTAGAGCCCTGCTTCAAACCATACAAAGCTTTGAGAAGTCTGCATACATAATTTGGGTAACCTGGATCGACATAACCAGGTGGCTGATCCATATACACTTCCTCTTGCAACTCACCATTCAAGAAGGCATTCTTTACATCCATTTGATGCATAATCCATCCTCTAGATGCAGCCACTGCTATGACAGCTCTCACAGTCGTCATCTTTGCCACTGGACCAAAGGTCTCCTCATAGTCTATGCCATACGTCTGTGCATAACCCTTTGCGACCAGCCTTGCCTTGTGACGCTCAATGTTACCATCAGCCTTATGCTTGGTTTTATACACCCATTTACAGCCAATAGCTTTCTTGCCACTTGGCAATGGCACCAACTCCCATGTGTCATTTGCTTCCAATGCAGCCATCTCTTCATTCATTGCATCATCCCAATGCACATTTCCAACTGCATCCTCAAAACATGTGGGCTCCACATCCTGTATCACCTTAGCCATGTAGGCTTGGTGATGCGCTAGATACCCATCATAAGTCAATTTTTGAACTGGATTTCTGACTCTATTAGATCTGCGCGGTCCTCGATCACTCCTTTGCCCTCTAGCATCTTCTTGTACTTTCCTTACACCAGGTGTCCTGACAGCCGGAATTCCAAATTCCTCATCAAGACTTTGTTCAGAACCATCTGAATCCATGTCTACATGTGAAAAACCTGATGATGCATCAACCATAAAGGGAGGTTCATCAACCTTTTCCTTTCCTTTTCGTGATACATTCCCTGTACCTGGTGGTGGAGTAACCTGCGTACGTAGTCTACCATTCCATGGTTTCTCAACAGAGCCACGAGAAGAGGACTCTTGTGGTCCACTCAAAACTTGTGACTGTGGCCTCACATTTTGTACGACCACATCATCTTTTACATCAGCCCCAATAGTGCCATGTGCATTACTGTACCAGCTGCTCATCTCATCAAAGACTACATCTCTGCTCACTCGTAATTCTCGTGTAGTAGGATTGTAGCACCTGTACCCCTTTTGTTCAAGGGAATATCCCACAAGAATACATTTCTGTGCTTTAGGATCCAATTTCCTACGCAACTCATCTGGTACATGCACGTAAGCTATGCAGCCAAACACTTTCAAGTGTGCCAAATCAGGCTTTGTACCTGTAAACTTTTCCTCAGGTGTTACATCATGCACCACAGCTGTAGGTGTCCTGTTCATAATGTACACAGCTGTATTTACAGCTTCAGCCCAGAAATGATGAGGCATGTTCTTCTCATTCATCAATGCACGTGCAACCTCTGCAATGTGCCTGTTTTTCCTTTCTGCGACCCCATTCTGCTGTGGAGTATATCTGCATGTAAACTGCCTGTGTATACCATGCATTCGCAGAAAATCTGAAAAATCATTGGAGAAGTACTCTCCCCCTCCATCTGACCTCAATGTCTTGATTTGCATATCTGTCTCGTTCTCAATCATGACTTTGAAGTCTTGAAAGTGACCAAACACTTCACTTTTGTTACGCATGAAGTAGACCCATACTTTCCTTGTATGGTCATCAATGAAAGAGACATAATACCTGCAACCATGTATACTTGCAGTATCGGTTGGACCCCAAACATCTGTGTGCACCACCTCAAGTGGCCTTTTACATACATTGCGCTCATGTGGAAATGAGCCCTTTGACTGTTTTCCAAACTGGCATGCTGCACACACTTTATGCATACCATCCACCTTGAATTTGGGCAAACCTTTTACAATCTGTTTTGATTGCATGCTGCGCAATCTCTGCTCATTGACATGGCCAATGCGTTTGTGCCAAATGTCAACATCAGCCACAACACCTGTGCCCTGTGCAAATAATGCAGCTTTTACCTCAGGCATGTCTACATTCAGCGTAAACATTCTGCCCACACATTTGCCCTCTGTGATCAGCTTACAGCCATTCTGGAAATCTTCTACATAACAGCCATTTGGATTGAAGCGAACCTGCAAACCCTGCTCAACCATTTGTCCAACAAAAACAAGATTCTTTGTAATGTTTGGGACATGAAGTACATCTGCTAAGTACTTTGATTTCCCACTCTTCGTATTTAGAGGTATGTCACCTACATGAGCAATGGGGTGAGCTGTGTCATCTCCTGTCTGCACATAGCCTGACACATCTGGTTTGCGCATATCTCTAAACCACTCTCCACGAGACGTCATGTGATTAGAGGCACCTGAATCCACATACCAAACATCATCTTGGGTGGAATTCTCTGCAGTCATTGTATTCATTACATGCTACATAACAAACATGCGCTCGTTTTTGCTATCATCTGCATCTCTGCTAGTAGATGCATAGTTGCCCTGTTCTCTCTTTCTACTTGCTTTTCCCTTTGGACAGTCACGTGACATGTGACCTCTTTCACCACAAGTCCAACATTCTCTACTATCTGGAGTATGTTGCTGCCTGCTTGATCCTGCACCACGACCTCTTTGACTCCCCCTGCCTTGAGACTGGTTTCCCCTGCCACTTGTATTGTTTTGATTTGATTGACCTTCCAAAAATTGGCCCCTGCAACCCCTTGGGCCTCGACCACGACCTCTACCTCTACCTCTGTTGGAGTTAGAATAGAAGGCCTATTCAGAATTATTTCTGCCATGAGAAGAAGATGTATCAAGGTTCTTCTCCTCAAGAATAAGCATAGAAATCAAATCTTGGAACACGGGGATGTCGTCTCTTGTATTCATGGAAGACCTAAAATGTACATACTCATCTCCTAGACCATCCAAGCATGCACGGACAATGTCATCGTCTTCCACTGAGACTTTAATAGATCCAAGAGCCTCAATGATACTCTTGATCTTCAAGGCATAATCATTGATTGAGAGGTTGTTCCTCTTAACCTGATTTAGCTCCGACTTTAGTTGAAGCTTCCTGGCCTTGGTGTTCACCTCGAACACTCTGCCTAAGTTTCTCCATGCAATGGCGGGGGTTTCAGCATCCTGTAGATAGCCCATCATGCCATCTGTGATGCTCATAGACAACCAATACATCACTTTGCTCTGGCCTTGTTGCCAGTCCCTCAAAGCTTTCCTTTGTTCTGCTGTAGCATTTGCCTCGGGAATCTCTGGTTCCTTTTCATTGTCTCCTTCTACATAGTCCCAATAACCTTTTCCTTTTAGGAAATTTGTTATTCTGAACTTCCATGCAGGGTAGTTATTTTTCTCAAGCTTCTCAGTAACAATCTGACTGAAACCGTCAGACATCTTGAAGCACTAAGACAAAATAGCTGCAATCTGCAAAAACCTGCAAATCTGCTGAACCTGCTATCGTGGTCCCTGTAACGCTTTCTACACTCAACGAGTGTCCACAATCAAGCGTTTCACAACCACTGTACTTGTACAGTAAATCTCTGTATACTGCACTTTGGAGACCTGTTCAGAAACTTGTGCGAAAAACCACTGTACTTGTACGCATCTGGTCGTGGATTGCGAACGAAGGGATTGTGATGCTCTTGCTCTCTTAGCCTCTCTTGCCTGCACCAGGCTCTGATACCATGTAAAGAATGAGGATGCAAGAGAGCTACACAAGACAAGAACAAAGCACACAGAGATGGAAAGCTTCTTCTTCTTCTTTACAGAAAAGAGAGTACAAAATGACTAAGTGCTAAAGCTGAAAAGTAGCACATATGTACATGCGGTCACTAAGTGTGAACTCGCTAGAAGCGTACTAGGCTGGCACTATAAGTGTAGTCCAGCTGTAGAATCACTGGCAGAGATCCTCCGTGTCGGTCACCTAACGCGCCAGTGAGTAAATGCCGTAAGCGGCCAAGACCCGTAGTGGATGCCAGCTCAAGGTGTAGAGCTCGACATCTCAACAACACACTCACACAATCTCATGTGTGAAGAAAAGAAGACTATCTCTTCCCAAGCTTTAATGGAGAGCTCATCACCTACTCCAAGCTTGTGAGATAGAAGCCTACATCGACACACTCTTGGCATGTGGATGCAAATCCAACCAAGAGCCAAGCTTCAATGCATGCTCATCTCCTCTACCATGCTAATTACTAAGCTAAGCTATGCTAATATGAGTGATTATGTGAGGAGATGTACATCTTTCTCGTAAGATACTCCTTCTTCCTCTCAATCTACTCTCATACCCTGCTAGCTCTCACCATCTTCGAAGGTGTGTGAGGTCTTGGGTCTGAGGCCGGGGATAATTGATGTTGTGTTTGCTAAGTGTTTTGCTTAGTGCATGAAGATTTCATCTTCATTGCACTAGCTAGTCTTGAAGGAACACAAAGAATTGTATTGTACAATGTCTCTCTTGATGGGAGAAACCATAATACAAAGCCTTTTGGAGGGGGGACCGGCTCCATGCAAATCCGGTCCTCAACTGTTGTCAATAGATTAATTTCTCTCTCTTTTGAAAGTATTGTTCATGCTATCTAACTAGGTGTTATGCTTTTTGTTGCTCTCTCCACCCAAGCACTCTTGTAATTCTCATTAGGAATCTATTCTAATGAAATGCCCACTATGTTCATGCTAATTTCCACTACACACAAGTTTTTAGGCCATTAAATGTTACATTGGTATCAGAGCACAAGGTTTCTCTTTTCTTGCTCAAGAAGGGAGGTCCTCAAGCTAGCTATAAATGGTTGGTATTATTAATTGCCTGTGAGTAAGTAGAATATGAATTTTTCAGCCTTGCAGTGCACCTACCTTCGTGCAGTGAACGGGGCATCATCGTCGAGAGCTATGGTCTTAATAGTGGAGTGCTATGGGGCTTGCCTACGGCTTGACCACTATTGAGCTATTAGAAGCTTGACAGGAGCCGGTGCTATTTTGGTGTTGAAAGACCCTCGCTTCTATTCCTTGCAATTAATGGTATTCGAGCCACAGGTACGGTAGCTTGAGTGCTTTTTCTAAAGGGGTAAAGAGGAGTAGCAACTAGGGCTTGAAGTGCCAAAGTACACCTAAAAAGTTTACACCTAAAAGTTGTTAGAATGGCTGACAATAGTAAAAAGAGTGAAATTAATGTTGATAACTTTGATTTTGCTAATGAGCAAGCTACTAATGATGCTCTGATGCTTGTTAACTATCTTCTTTCTAGGCTTCAAGAAGCCATGGGCAATCCATCACTCCAAAGTGAAGTGCAACGGCAGCTCCGTGCTCATGGGATTATCCAAGCTCATCACCATGATGAGAGAACACCTAGGAAGCCTCCTTGTGAGACTCCCAACAGAGGTCTCTCTCCGATTCGGGAAGAAGAAGAGAATCCATACGAAGGGCTCAAGAATTTACTTCTTGATGATGCATCTCCTTCCCAAAGGAGAACTCAAGAGCCTCCACCGAAGGAATGAGAAAGAAGTGAGTCTCCCGCCACCTCGGCGGAGATGGCTCCACGAAGACGGCGGGCTAAATGCTCTCCATCACCACCAAAGCGGAGAAGACCATCACACTCTTCTCCACACCATAATTCAAAGAGGGATGATAAAAAGCAAGAGAAGAAAAAGGCGAGAAAGAGGACACCCTCTTCTCCATCTTCTTCATCCTCTTCCTCTTATGAAAGTGATGGTGAAGACGACGAAGATCAAGACAAGAAAAAGGCGAGAAAGAGGTCACTCTCTTCTCCACCTTCTTCAAATTCTTCACCTTTTGAAGAAAGTGAAGGTGCAACCTTTGAACCATCAAAAAGAAGAGGCCATAGGAAATCCTATGCCGCATGGACGAGGTCATCCAAGCTAAAGAAGTTCAAAGAGGGAGGGAAGAGCATCTCTTTCCTTACCTATGATGGCACCTTTGGTGCTACAGACAAAGTCTTGGCCTTTATCCACAGTTTGATGCGGCGTTTGGAGATGAGGGCTTCACGGAGTCCTCTAAGCTACGCCATGTAGCTATGCACTTTCAAAAGTCCGCTAGGCAATGGTGGTCTAGCCTACGAGCCAACGGTGAAGCTCCGCGAACATGGAAATCTTTAAGAGCTTCCATTATGAAGCAGTTTTTGGCCACCAATGCCAAAGACAAAGTACTCACCGAATGGCGAAGCTTAAAGCTCTCTCCCTATGAATCCAAAGAAATGGTGGAGTATGTCAACTCCCAAAGGCAACGTACCATATCGGCAATAATACACCATACTATGGTGGCCTCTCGAATCAATTTCCAAACGGGGGCTAAAAGAAATAATAAGCCCACGGAAAACAAGGGTTCCAACGAGCCTAAGGGGAAGGACAATGTCCAAAAGTCTCCTAAGGGAAACTCCAACAAAGCTAAAGAGAAGGGAGTTTACAAAGGTAAAAACAAACTCTCTCCTGAAGAGCTTGAGCGTTATCGCAAGGATAACCGGTGTTTCAAGTGCGGCGAACAAGGGCATGCGTACCGCGCTTGTCCCCAAAATAACAACCGCCAAGATCCTCCTAGAGTTTCCTTGGTTGAAATCCAAGAGGAGGAGACTCACCAAACTCATCACAAAGGATCTTCTCTATGCCATGCTTGGGGAAAGGTAAGAGAGCATGATGCTTTTATTCTCTTTGACCCTGGTTCTACTCACAATTTTATATCTATAGAGTTGGCCACCAAGCTAGGCATACAAGCTTACGAGATGGGAGATGTCCTACCCGCAGACAGTGCTTTCAAGGGGCAAGAAGCTTCAGTCACTCCCTTAATCGGGAAATTGAGGCTTCATGTCCAAAGCTATGTGGACAAAGAGGACTTCTTTATCTCTCCTCTCAAGCATGAGGATGTAATCCTAGGGGCACCATGGTTTGATTGCCTGGCTGCCAATGTAAAATTCCCTGAAAGGAGAATCTCCTTTAAGTTTAGGGAAAAAGACATGTATATAGATGCTAAGGAAATGGGTAACACTATCCCCATTGTACATACACCAGCTTTCAACAAGTCAATAAAGAGTTCTATTTCCGTGTACATGATTTTTGTTAAAGATTCTCAAAATGAACCTAATGCTTTAGCAAAAGAAAATAAAATCAACCAAAAGGAATCAGAGTTATCCAATTTTCTCAAGGGGTTTCAAGATGTTTTTATTGACGACATCCCTTGTGAGCTACCTCCTAAATGAGGTAATGATGACCATGCAATTGAACTTCTTCCAGGAAGTTCACCACCTAACAAACCTCCTTATAGAGTTTCTCAAGCTCAACACGAGGAGATTATGCGGCAAGTGCATAGGTTAGTTGAGAAGGACATGGTTAGGCCTAGCTCATCTCCATTTTGCTCACCTGTGCTATTAGTGCAAAAGAAAGACGGCACATATCGTATGTGTGTCGACTATAGAGCACTAAATAGGATCACTATCAAGAATAGGTTTCCCGTTCCACGGGTAGAAGACCTATTTGATAAGCTACAAGGATCGACCTACTTCAGTAGGATTGACCTAAAAAGTGGCTATCATCAAATAAGGATAGTTGATCAAGACAATGTAAAGACCGCATTTCGCACCACATTTGGTCTTTACGAATACATTGTCATGCCTTTTGGCATGACAATGTATTCGTCATGCCTTTTGGCTTGACCAATGCACCAGCCACATTCAACCGCTTGATGGAGAAGCTGTTCAAGCCTCATCGAACCTTCACTGGAGTGTTCTTTGATGATATTATCATCTACTCTAATTCATTAGATGAACACAAGCAACACCTCCAGGTAATATTTCAAGTTTTGAGAGAGAATAAACTTTATGTTAATCGAAAGAAAAGTGAATTTTTCTTGCAAGAGATTCAGTATTTAGGTCACATTATCTCTGAAGATGGCATCCAAATGGATCCATCAAAGTTAGAGGTAATAAAAGGATGGCCTAAACCAAGGAATCTTCATGAACTAAGAAGCTTTATAGGTATGTGTGCATACTATAGACGCTTCATAGAAAAGTTCTCACAAATTGCGGGACCATTACATGACCTAACAAATAAAAGCGTTAGGTAAACATGGTCTGCTAAGGAGAACAATGCTTTCTAAAAGCTTAAAGAAAAGCTTATCTCTCAACTTGTGCTTACACTACCGGATCTCTCAAAACCATTTGAGGTCCAATGTGATGCTTGTGGTGATTGCCTTGGAGCTGTTTTGCTCCAAGAAGGGCACGCCATAGGCTATGAGAGTCGAAGGCTCGACCCTGTTGAGCAAGCTCTAGGCATATATGAAAAGGAACTCCTTGCAGTTCTACATGCCTTAGACTCATGGAAGCACTATTGGGGACTCCTTTCATTCTGCGAACGGATCACCAAAGTCTTAAGTACTTCATGACGCAGACCAAGCTCTCCGACAAACAAATGAGGTGGGCAAATTTCCTTTCGCAATTTCATTTTCATATTGCTCACATTGCTGGCAAGCATAATCAAGTAGCTGATGCACTCTCAAGACAGCCGAGAGTGAATGCGGTTTCCATAGCAACTCACAACGATCTATCTTCAATGATAGATGAGTATGCTATTGATCCCAATTTTAGAGATGTGATTTCAGCCCTTCCATTAGGGAAGAAAGAAGAACCATTTACTTTACAAGATGGTTATCTTCTCTACGGCAATAGACCATGCATTACTAACTCACTACGTGAGAAAGTAATGTATGAATCACATGCTCCACCTTATGCAGGGAATAGAGGGATTCAGTCTCCCTTAAAGGGAATTGAAACATATTTATATTGGCCTACCATGAAAGTGAACATACAAGAGTATGTTTCTAAATGTGTGGTATGCCAAAAGACAAAATTTGATAGAGGGAAGCAACTTGGATTGCTTCAACCCTTGCCAATCCCTAATTCACCATGGGAGAGCATATCCATGGATTTAATCTTTGGATTTGCCTAAGTCTATCCATGGGAATACGGGATTTTATCTTTCGATTGCCTAAGTCTATCCATGGGAATACGGGAATATGGACGATAGTAGACAGGTTCAGTAAACAAGCTCATTTTATACCTGTCAAAAAGACTATCAAAGCCCATCAAATGGAAACCTTCTTCATTTCACAAATTTTCAAGTACCATGGCTTGCCAATGTCCATAGTGTTGGATAGAGATCCTAGAATGACCAGTAATTTCTGGAAGGGTCTCTTTGAGAATTTAGGGACAAGGCTAAACTTCTCTTCGGCCTATCATCCACAAACGGATGGCCAAAGTGAAATAGCTAACCTAAAAATTCTCGATCTACTAAAAGCCTATGTAACGGAAGTAGATCAAAGATCCCAATGGGAGAAGTACTTACCCTTAGTGGAGTATGCTTACAATAACATTGTACATACATCCACGAGAAAAGTACCTTTCCAAGATCAAAAATTCCCTTGCTACTTAAGGTACATGGGAAGATCTTCGTTGCAGATGAGTATAGCCGAGACCTATAAGAATCTTTTCAAAAGATTAAGGATGCTATCTCTATCTCACAGCAAAGGCAAAAGGCTGCTCTGCTGACAAGCACAGAAGATCCCAAGCCTTTAAAGAAAATGATTGGGTCTTATTAAAGTTTCCCAAGGCTCGATTAAGGCACACGATGGGTAAGAATCCTACGAGACACCAAAAGGACTATGCTAAACTAGCAAAAAGGTACTATGGTCCTTCCAGATTCTTAGGCCAATCAATGAGATGGCCTATCAACTCAAGTTGCCCAATCATTGGCCCATACACAATGCTTTCCATGTGAGCCTATTAAAGCCTTACAAAGGAGAGCCACCTCAAGAACCAACTATTGAAGACCCACCGGAGATCGGGACCAAGAGGAGGTACTGCAGCCCGAGTCCATTCTTCGACATGAAGACAAGGTATTAAGAGGCGGTAAGACTATCCGATGATATCGTATTAAGTTTAAGAATTATCCTTTTGAAAATGCTAGATGGATGCAAGGCATACAATTAAAGGATAACCTAAACCTTGTCAATGCTTACAATGCTTCCCAAGAGTAAGCAAATGTACAAAATGTTAAAAATGAACAAAGTTTTTGTCTTATAAGACTCTCTTTTTCTTTATTGTGCACAAAAATGAAGTAGTATGCATTCTTAGATCAAGTTTGCGGAGACAACGTCTCCCAAACAGCAAGTAGAGCTTGTCACTCTACTATGGAAGATTGATAGGACTAATGTGCAAACATGCTTGCGGCAGCCTCAGGCTCTCAAGCGCCAAATGGACTAGTCATCCATTGTGGAATGATGTCGTAGGGTAACATAGGGATCCTTTACCTGCTAAGAAAAGGACTCCTGAATATGCTTTATCTTCTCTACACCATAGTCGAGGACGACTATGATTTCAAGAGAGAGGTAATGTCATAATAATCAACATCTAATTCTCCTAAATGATTTTCTCATGTTAAACTGATCATTTAATATGGGGAAGTGCCAGGGGAGAAAAAGATAGAATATTGGTTAAGCTAGCAGACTGGCCACAGTAGGGATCCAAAGGAGGGAAAATAGGGATCCAAAGGGGGGGCCATCTGCAAAAGATCCATGTTCAATAATGGGCTAAAAAGACCCTAAGGTTCAGCCCATTAAGACTTCCAAATTGCTAAGGTTTCAAAATTCAAAGGTTGTGTCCGAAGGTCAACCATAGGGGAATTGGATGCGTGTGTGTCCAAAAAAGTCTTTGCACATCCCTACATAGGAGGGGGCGAGCCTAGCATGTAGGGGATGAGAGAGAAAGCCACACACACACACACACAAGCTCCCTTTACACAAAGGGAATGAGGGACACATGTCAGCTCCCTAGGCCAGATGTCCACAAGGTGTACCCAATTCCTATTGGATGGCCTTGGAGGTGGACCAATGAGAATTAGGCTAGAGTAAATCTAGTTTAATTAATTTAAAAACACTTAATAAAAGAACCAATGAGAATTAAGTCCTCTAGAAGACTATTGGACAGTCTCCCAAGGGGTCCAATGAGCATTCAACAGACGAATGGCTTGCCTGATTCCTATTGGCCAGGAGGCAAAGGGGTACAATGAGAGTTTAGTTGAATTATTAAATTACCTAAAGCTCTCACAAAAGGGGAAAGGGGGACACATGTCAGAAGGCTATCACTTATGCTAATTAATAGTCATTGGCTAGCCCTGGGGAGGTCCAATGGGAGGATAGCAAGAGCAATTAGCAAGAGGGCTCGCCCAAGAGAGAGAGGGGGCTGATTTTTACAGGGCATTATCACACACACACTCACACAATCTCATGTGTGAAGAAAAGAAGACTATCTCTTCCCAAGCTTTAATGGAGAGCTCATCACCTACTCCAAGCTTGTGAGATAGAAGCCTACATCGACACACTCTTGGCATGTGGATGCAAATCCAACCAAGAGCCAAGCTTCAATGCATGCTCATCTCCTCTACCATGCTAATTACTAAGCTAAGCTATGCTAATATGAGTGATTATGTGAGGAGATGTACATCTTTCTCGTAAGATACTCCTTCTTCCTCTATATCTACTCTCATACCCTGCTAGCTCTCACCATCTTCAAAGGTATGTGAGGTCTTGGGTCTGAGACCGGGGATAATTGATGTTGTGTTTGCTAAGTGTTTTGCTTAGTGCATGAAGCTTTCATCTTCATTGCACTAGCTAGTCTTGAAGGAACGCAAATAATTGTATTGTACAATGTCTCTCTTGATGGGAGAAACCATAATACAAAGCCTTTTGGAGGGGGGACCGGCTCCATGCAAATCCGGTCCTCAACTGTTGTCAATAGCTTAATTTCTCTCTCTTTTGAAAGTATTGTTCATGCTATCTAACTAGGTGTCATGCTTTTTGTTGCTCTCTCCACCCAAGCACTCTTGTAATTCTCATTAGGAATCTATTCTAATGAAATGCCCACTATGTTCATGCTAATTTCCGCTACACACAAGTTTTTAGGCCATTAAATGTTACATTTGACTTGTTTATTTGAAAAAATCAAAGAAAATATCAAGATGCTCTAAAAAAGTAAAGTAAAAATCCAATAATTAAGAAACAATCCATTGGAAAACACAGCTCTATTGTTTTTTGTTGGTTATTTCTATTTTTAAGGCTCATTATCAATAAAAATAATGAAAAATACCCAAAAAAGGACTATTTTTGATGATTTTTTGATAGTATATACACTATTTACACTCATCGGGAAGATATTATCAGTGAATTGTCCCTTGATGATGAATTATAAGGGCATTATTAGGTAATTTTGCAAAAAATCACACGTTATCATCAAACTTTTCCTCCCTCTTCAAACATTTCCCTTAATTACTTGGTACTTAATGCCCTTCCACCCCTCCTAGATGGCGTACTCCGGGATGACTGTGTGCATGAGTTGAACAATTGTGTCTATGCATAGCCGTGGTTGGCTCTACTATGTTATGAAGATCAATGCAATTCAAACCAATATGCTGTGCAAGAGCTGGGTCTTGAGTAATTAACTCAAGGGTTTTCGATGTCGAGGTTTGCTGTTGATGTCTTGCAAAGAGAAAATCTTGTAGCTTGTGTGCTCTCTGTTTGATTGTACCGTCCGGATGCTTCAGCACACTAATTGCTTGAGCTGTTGGTAGCACTTTTGACTGTTGTCGAGCTTTTTCTCGCCATTGGTATCTTGGTCGGCTTGGTGTTGCATGGTGTGGTGGAGTCTTTTGAGACTTAACTCACCATTGCTTGATTGGTTTATTGGTTTGTGGAGAAGATAAGTGCTCCTTTTTCTTCCAAACCATATCCATGTTAGGTTCATTGCTCAGAGATGCCCGTCTCTCTGTTTTAACCCTTGGAACCTTCTTTTGTTTTGTCGGTGAAATTTTAGGCACCCAGATCTGAATCGGTTTATCCTTAAGCTGTGCTTTTGGTACCCAAATTTTCTTGACTCCTTGCATGCTACTTGTAGCATTTGATTGTCGAGGGGATGGAGAAGATTGACTACTTCGTGGTTTGGTCTGCTGATTGCTTCCTTTTCATTCCTCCTTGCTTGGTGCAACTAGAACAATGAGTTGCCCTCCTTTAGGTGATAGCTTTAGCTGATTTATATCCCAATCTGGTACTGCTTTCTATGTTCGCATCTAGGGGAATTCCAAGAATCATCATTTCATTCATGTGTTCATCCGGTAAGCATACAAATTGATGAGGACATGAACATCCATGTACTATCACGTTCAAGTTGACTACTCCCAATGTTGGAGTTGGGTTCTTATTGCATCTTTTGATTGTCGCTATTCATGCCGTCAATGCTTGACTTGTTGCCTTCTTGTATGTGGAATAATTGATTGCATTTACTCTAGCTCCTGTGTCGACCAAAGCATTGGTGCTATAATTTTTGAGCTGTACTTTGATGCGCAGGTCCATTCCATCTAACCAGTCATCATCTGTTGAAACTGCGTCTTTAGGTAATTCCCATTGTTGATCATCTATTTCCAGAGTGTTGATGAGAATCGGTATCTATTGATTCTTGTGAGCAGCTTTCCTTTTGAGTACCTGAAGTCGAGCTTCCTCTATGGCTTCATCAATAACCTCCTGTTGTTTGATCTTTCTTTGCCTGGCTGCATGCATTCTTTTTAGCAATTCATTGGTTAGTGGCAAATTATTGTATTCTTTAAACGACATCCACTAATCCAATTAGCCATTGGTTCACCATCTAGGGTGGAAAATTTTACTGCTCCACTGGGAGATACATCTTCAATGATAAACGGTTCGTTTCCCTTTTTCTTAAACTTGGGAATGTGTTGCTTAAGGGAATAGACTAAAACTAAGTCCCCTTTCTTGAAGATTTTTGTGATTAAGTGGGAATCAAAAAACTGTTTTTGTCTCTGCTTTTGTGAATGGATATGAGCTACAACAGTTAGCCTTTGCTCGTCTAGCTTTCCTAAATCTTCGAGTCTTTCTAACAATTCATGTCCAGTCCACTCAAGATTCTGTGCTACCCTTAATGTCGTCAATAGAAATTCTATTGGAAGTATGGAATCAAGACCATAAACAAGGTTAAAGGGTGTAGCATTTAGAGCTGTTTTGAATGAGACTCGGTAAGCCCATAGAGCAGCATGGAAATTCATTTCCCAGTTTGTGCTTCCTGAACTAACCACTTTAGTCAGCATCGACCTAAGAATTTTATTCGTATGCTCAGCTTGCCATTTGCTTGTGGGTGATACGAAGCTGATTTGTTATGGATGACCATAAACTCATTAAGCAAATACTCTATTACCTCATTGAGGAAATGAGTTCCCCGATCACTAACAATCTCTATTGGCAGTCCATATTTTATGAATACATACTCATATAAGAACGCAACAATGGTTTTGGCATCATTCTTTTGAGTTTCTTTAGCCTCGAACCACTTGGTCAAATATCCCATAGCTACAATGATATATTGAGCTTGAGTTCTATAAGAAGGTGGCTGTATTGGTCCAACAAAATCTATACCCCATTTTGTGAAAGCTCTAGTCCCCATCATTGGTCTTAAGGGCATGCTATCTACTCGTGTTGGCATTTTTGCTCGTTGACAAGCATCACACCTTTGAACATACTCTTTGGTATCTACAAAAAGTGTTGGCCACCATATGCCTTCCATCAAGATTGCTCTTGCGGTGGTCCCACTAGAAAAGTGACCTCCAGCTAATCCAGCATGTGCTTGTTCTATAATCGGAATATACTCGTTTTCATTTGCACAAAGACACAAATGTTGATCTTTACCTCTCCTCTACAATTGGTTTTCAATAAGAGCATAGTCTCTTGCTTCCGTTTCAATTGCTCTTTGTGACGGCGTTTACTCATATCCTCAGGAAACGTTTGGCTCGATAAGTAACCAGATAATTACTCCACTTAGGAACAGGTGACATTTGAAACAATGTTACATGAGGTATGGGTGTTTGTTTTGACATTGAGGGCAATCCTTTACAAAAGATCGAACATCTCTCCTCATAGTCGGCCAAAATACTCCAAGTCTCAAGATTCATTGCATAGTTTGGTCTTCCGCAAAGTGAAGTCTTACTATAGTAACATGTGCTTGTCTTATGTATTGTTCTTTTTCTTCAGGATTAATGCCCCGATTTCTTTTGTATAGCCTTCCAGCTAGTAATTGATACATAGCCAATTTCTCTATTAATCCGATTGTGATAGGAAGTGGTATTTGTGAATCCACTTGAGCTACTGTCATAAATGACACAATGTTTTCCGACCATCTAGGTATCATTTCCATGGAGAACAAATAGGCATTTGGTAGATCACCATCTACCCCTTTAGGTGATTCCCCTAAACAATCCTTGACAAATGATCTGCCCGTTGATGTGTAGTGCCTTTTTTTACAACCACTATGAAATCAAATTCCAGAAGAATGATGAACTATCTCACTATTCTCCTTGTGCTGCATGGCTTGTTGACCAAATACAACAAAGCTTGGTGGTCCACAAAGAACACAAACTTGTTGGCTAATAGGTAATGTCTATACTTTTTAACGGCATAGATCATTCCTAATCCTTCCCTTTCGATGGTGGTGTAATTCTTTTCCACCATGTTCAATTGTCGGCTAGCATAAGAAATAGGAAAGTTAATTTTCCCGTCTCCTGGTTGAGCTAGTATACAACCAATAGCAAAATTGGAAGCATCTACATATACGTGGAATACCTTATGCCAATCTGATGCTTTCAATATCGGAGCTGAGGTGAGAGCTTGCTTAAGCTTCATGAAGGATTCTTCACATGCCTCGGTCCATTCAAAGTGCGTAATCAAGCTATACATGGGTTTTGCAATTATAGTGTACATGCCAATGAACCGTCGGTAATATCCACAATGTCCCATGAAGGCTTGTACCCCCTTTATTGTTGTTGATCTAGGAATTTCAACAATGACATGAATCTTCTCAATATCAGTAGCTATGCCATTTTTAGACACTATATGTCCAAGAATTTTTCCTTGTCTACTCATGAATGTGCACTTTTCAGAATTTTAGCAAATCCTATAAAGTCTACATTTTTTGAATACCTTTTTGAGGTGTTCAAAATAATCAGCCCGGATTGATGAATGTATGCATAGATCATCCATATAAACTTCTAAGAATTTCCTAAGGTATTCTTTGAAAGCATGGCTCATCAACCTTTGAAACGTGGCTGGAGCATTAGTTAACCCAAACGGCATAACCGGATAGGCAAATATACCCCATTCTGTTGCAAAAGCAGTTTTGTGCTGATCTTTTGGGTCAACCAAAAGTTGATTGTATCTCGAAAAGCCGTCTAAGAAGCTGTAAGCTTCTTTTTTTGCAACTCGTTCTAAAACATGCTCAGTTATTGGAAGAGGAAAGTTGTCTCTATAGCTTCATTCACCCTTTTGAGATTAACACACACTCGTAGTTTTCCATTCTTCTTGGGTACTACCACAATTTGAGACACCCAATCTATGTGTTCAATTTCATAAATGAATTCGGCTTCCTTCATTTTTTCAATCTCTTCTTTTATCTTCCTAGCAAATGTTTCATTATACGTGTATGGTCTCTGTCTACTAGGTTTCGCATCTTCTTCTTCTGTTAGGTCATTCGCAATGTAAGCAGGTCGAGGTTCTTCTCCTAGTTCAGCCAAGTCTATCCTTTTAGCGTTTTTAGGTCCTTCGTAGGACTCGCCCTGTTTCCTTAGTTCCTTAACAGGTTGTTCAACTATAATTTTTGGTCTTGAAGAGTATACTTTTTGTAATGGGATGGAACATGCATTACATCCTTATCGTCTTCTTCCGTGGTTTCCATTTCAGTTGTGCACATCTCCTTTAGAGCTTTTTTCAAGTCTTGATATTTCTTTTTCGGCTCGACTCTGGTCATGAGTGCTTATCCTGTGATTTTTCTTGAGTACCTTCCTTGTTATTCTCGATGTCTGAGACATTTTTGAGTTTTTGTTTGAAGGATATCTGCCAGTTATTTTGTCCTTGACATAATCATTAGCATCTATCTGCATCAGGAATTGTGTTTTACTGGAGACTGATGGCATAGGTCGTGTTTTCACAATTCTGGTGTCTCTCTTTCGTCTATACCATTTTTGTCTTCTTGATTTCTGGTTTGGAAAGTCAAAAAACTTTTCCTCCCCTCCTTTTAAGAGTAACTTAGCTCTCGTATGCTCTTTTCCTGGCCCCGAATCTTCTGAGGTAGCTGAGTGTCCATCTAACTCATCAGTTGCATCGTAATAGAGGTCCAAAAAGACCTGTTGAGCTTTCATTAAGTCCTTGGGTTCCTCATCTTTGTCTTCAATGTTGAGGATTGAAATCATTTGGATGGAAATTATATCGTGGTCATCCTCATTGCAAAATTGAGTAGGCATAGACGTATTCACACATACATCCATTGTCGCTAAAATTTGAGTCCACTCAAATGGCTCAAATAAATGCTGTGGAAAGGCTTCAGGAATATAGGCTTCGTCTGTGAAGTCCCTTTCTAGGATACATTCTTCTCGTCTTAAGCTTCCATTTTATGAAGCTCCACACATCCAAATAGGAGTGTCTTTGTTTAACCACGATGGGAGTTTAGTTTCAGCCGAAGAGACTGAATCAAACTCTTGGATGGGTGTTTTCAAAACATCTCTATAAGTGTGATCTTTTAGATTTACTCTTGTTATTATCGATCCCACTTGCTTCAAGTACAGATAATTGTTTCCCCAATCTTGGATAAGTTGTACCTGTTGCATGAAAGGTATTCCCAATATGATTTCATAGTTGAGTTTTTTCCCAAAGTCTACTATGGCAAAAGTGTGTTGATATTCAATTCCACAGGAATTGACTATCACTTTTTCAAGCAGCCCTAATGGTCTCTCAATGTGTCCGTCAGCCAATTGCAATTTCATTCGAGTTTTTCTAATGGCTAGCTGTCCCCAGGATTCCCATACTGCTTTAGTGGCTATGGCTATGCCAGCTCCACTATCCAGTATTTCCATGGTTTCAATGTCATTATATTTCATTGGGAGGGTGGTGTTTCCTTCTTCCCCTTCATAATATTCTCCGAATTGTTCGTTGGAACTGATCGAATCTCTTTGTTTTCCATTTCATTTTTCAATTTTTCCAAATTCTTCGAGATTAACCCAGTAATACCCACCTTCTCTAGGGTTTTCTGTAATTCCACAAGTATGGTCTGTGTTTTAAGAGTTCTCCCAAGGTAAGAGTGCATTGGATGGGTGTAGACATGCTTGAATGAATGTTGTCTACTTCTAGGGTCTGTTCAGCTCTTTTTACTTGAGTGGTCTTGCACACGATGGATTCATGTTCGTTATTTCCCAAGTAAGAAGGTAATGTTTTTAATGTCAATGGTTTCGACATTCTTGAAGTTTCCGATCCGTAATCCCTGTACAAGGATTGTAAATCCATGTTCATAACAAAAGGCAGGTTATCCAACCATACTTCCTCTATAGGAGCTGACTTTAGAGTTAGGCTCCCATCATTGATCTCTCTTACTTTTTCCCATAAGTGTCATGGCCAGTCTTCCTCTACGAATGGAATTTCGTATAAGGCATCTTCATTGTCAGGCACTATAAGGTCTGATTCGTTTGTGTCAAGGTGAGGTTCTGCCACCACATCGGATTTTGCTTTCGACAAGCTCTTCAAGTTTTGCAATACTTTCAAGCTTGGCTTTTTGTTTTTCTAGCATTTCTTGAGTGATTCTTACCAAATTTTGATAAGCTTCCAGCTTAGCTGCTTCCATGTCTGCAGAAGGATAGTTTTTCCACTTGTTTTCCATGTTTTGGCCTGCTTTAAGTCCTGCTTGGTAGGTTTCCAAGGCGGCATTAATAGGCTCAAAAATTTTATCAATCAGAATGGATCCTTTAGATTTCACGGTTGTTTCCTTGAATTCACTTCCAGTTTCTTTCAAATTTTCCTAGAATAACTTCTTTGCTTTCTCCTCGATTTCAATCCGTTATTTTTGTTTTCTCATCTCATATCTTTTACTTCTGATTCTTTTGATTCTTTGAGAGGAAACTTTCGTATTTTTTGAATCATCAGAGGAATTGTGTTTCTTTTTCTTTGCTTGGGCTCTAGTGATCACCTTAATTGGAACAATTGGTTCACTCTCTGATGAGCTACTAGGTATCACTTGAACTACGTTTACTATCGTTTTATCCTTGTTCAAAGGATTTTTAGGACAATCTTCTGAAAAGTGTCCTCCCTTTTTGCTACATTGTATGAAATTGGCTTCAATTGGTTTAAGGTTTTTGTCAGGCTCTGGACATTCATTTTTCCAATGATCATCAGCACCACAGTTATGACAGTTTCCTCTTCTTGGCTTCATCATGGGTCTTACCATGGGAGGTCTGACACCTTGATTACCTACATAATA
This sequence comes from Adiantum capillus-veneris, assembly GCF_014529385.1. Lineage (NCBI taxonomy): Eukaryota > Viridiplantae > Streptophyta > Polypodiopsida > Polypodiales > Pteridaceae > Adiantum > Adiantum capillus-veneris. The sequence goes on from NC_140951.1 coordinate 77,823,392, forward strand.
CATTGGTGCGAGCTCTGGTGGAGCATAAGTCATTATTTCTTCCATTGGTGGTGGATGTGGATTAAACCAATCTCCTTCTACCATTACTATAGATGGACTAGGCTCTGCATAGGGTGTAACAAGCACTAATGCTTCTTCATCTATGACTCCTTCAGAGTGCATGTAGTTTATAGGCACTGCATTATGTCCTGGATATGGAGGTTTTTGTCCCAGCACAGGTTGAGGTCTTTCCATACCCACTGGTGGTCTTTGAGCTTGGGTCATATTAGGTTGATATCTGTACATGGGTTGTCCTTGTTGCCTCATGGGCACGTATTGAACGTTCCCATCATACTTTGGTATGAATTAGCACTCGTGGGTCTCATGGTTGGTCCATTTATTCTCGATTGCACACCATTTTTGTGGCCTAAATTGGTTGTCCCTGTGGAGGTATCCCTTGTCCTGGTCCCCTCATAAGTGCTTTTTGCATGTTGTTCATCATGTCGTTCATCCTTTTAAGCATATCTTCTATGGCCATGAGTGGTGCCACAACAGCTGTTCCCACTTGTGCTGGTTTAGTGGATACTGTTTTCTTGCTTTGGTTATCCTTAGGGACATCTTCTTCGTTGAAAATCTTGCAATTGTCTCCTAGGTCAATAGCATCCGACACACACGCTTCTAGGATTGTATTCTTTTTACTATAGAGTATAGCATGAAGTTCTTTGTTTAGCAGTCCCTCCAGAAACAAAGATACAAGTCGTTCTTCAGGTATCTCCAGTTCTGGGCATTTGGCAATGTATTGTTTCATTCGAGTTGCACAATCCCTAACAGAGTCACCATGTTTCTGTTTAAAGCTGTAGATTTTGAGCTACCATGTTTGATCCCCGTTTTGGAACAAGCGGCTACAAATCCTTGAGCTAATGTGTTCAAGTCCATGATTGACCTTGGTGGAATGTTTTGGAACCATGTCAATGCTTTTCCTTCTAATGTCATTCCAAACCTCTCGAATTGAGTATGGAAATCGAATATACGCTCTGCTCTTAGCACTTGCTAAGTGGTTGTATGGATCCCCTAATCCACTGTATTTTCTGACCCATTTTTGAAAATCAACTGGTCTGAAGCGTCTGTTTGGTTCAACTCCCGGTCTTCTGGAAGTTGGTCATGTTCCGAGTCCTTCAAACCAGTCTGTTGGAAATAGTGACTCATGTAGCCCTGAACTGGCCTTAGTGTCACCCGGTTTTCTACGTGATGAGGTGGTTTCTAGTTTCTTCACATTACTCTCAAATGATCTCTCACGGTTTTCATCTCTTGGAATTGTTTCTGGTCCTTGCCCCAATATCCAATCCCGTATGGAATACCCTTGGTATTTGGTTTGTTCTACCTCCTCAGGAGTCATCATGACAAAGTTGTTGTTATAACAATCCCTAAACAGGTAGGTTGGTAGGTCTGCTGATCCCTTATCTTTGATCTTGAAGATATAGATGATCTTCATGACTGTTAATTGTCCTGGTTTGGCATGAGAAGTCCACAAAAGATCTTTTATGTTTCTATCTTTCCAACAATAGACTCCGATCGTAGGATTATCCGTACTAAGACGTTTCAAAGGCTTCAAGTCCTTATTTTGCTGACATATCCGGGGTTATGGTGTTTACTTCTAACCCCCATTTGTCTATCACGTCAGGGTTTTCGACTTGTAAATACTGAGTTCCATTTTGATCCATGTACATTTTTCCTTGTTTGTTTGCCTTAACCTCTTCTTCAAACTCAATACCATGGTCATCAATGCAAATAGCATACTTCTTTATATCGCACTGTCGTTCCGGTTTTTGAGTGAGTCGAGTAAGAAGACATTTTGGATGTTGAATCTGAAAAAGTGTCTAAGACTTCTTCAGGAATTGTGTGCAAGGAAGTGCCTTGATTCGCGCTTTCTTCGGTGGATACTCTACTAGAGGTTTCTCCGAGTATGCCTTGATTTCCTAGTACACGACCAAATCTAAGGTTCATATAGACTTATGAAGCCCTGGATAGAGTACTCACCTTTGGATTAACTTGTCGTCAATTTCCACTTGATTCAATTGCAACTTTCTGTCAAGCCACTGATTTCTCGTTTGCAACCTGATTCTTATACAAATTTGATCAAGTTAGCTATTCTTCTATAAAGACAGTAGAGCTCTTGAGAACTCTCGTGATTGGTCTCTTATCACTTCAAATCGAGCTATGAGAGTCAAGTTTGACTTTCAAATTCAACTTTAGCAAAAAATCAAAGGTTTGATCTGCAACTTGTAAACTGAGTGTACATGTATCAATTTTGATCTGATTAAATCCAAAATTGCCCTGTGGTTTTATATTATGTTGGTCTATCACTGTATAAGTTCAAAAGTCAAAATTGATGTCTCTGGATAGTAGAAGTAAATAATCGCGATTATTTACTTTTGTCAGTTTTTTGTACTTTTTTGATTGGTTTACCAAGTATACAACTTGTTAAAGTCCCTGGACAAATTTCAACAAGTTTGAACAAAATTTGATCAAGTTTATCAACTGTTTTGTATCCGCAGACTCTGATTTTGAGAATCTGGCTTAAGTCTCACTTTTGGGATCCAAATTTCATCAAAATGGATTTGTGAGGTCTACTTGATGTGCTTGACCTTGTGGTCTACTCAAATTTGCAAAATCATCAAGTTTTGAAGCAGATGTAAATAATCGCGATTATTTACTCCAGCTATAATTCTACAAGTTTTTACCCTAACTTTGACAAGATCTGTCAAGCACCTTAAGCTAAGATCACTAGCCAAGTTTCATCAAGTTTGGACAATTTTTGGTCAAATGGTCATCAATTATCTGTCCGCAGACTAACTTTGTAATTTTAGTCACAATTTTCAATGCAGTGATCCAAACCTTACCAAATTTGGTTTGTGGGCTTATTACAACATAGTGAAACTAGTGGTATGCTGACTTGGTCAAAAAAGTTTAAAAATATGGCAGATGTCAATAATCGTGATTATTTACTACTGACAAATTTTTGCAAATTTTTTGTCAACAGAGCATGTACACATGTTTATCACATCAATATAAGCCTATGAATCAATTTTGAACAAGTTTGGATAAATTTTTCTCCGATTTACACTCAAGATTCAAAAAGTCAGTACAAACTTTACTTTTTACCCAGTTTTTTGCCAATTTAGTGATCCAAATCTCTTGGGCCTTTACAAAAGTTGTTTGTACACATGGAATGAGTCCATGGTATGAGCCTTGGTCAATTTAGAGCAGAAAGTTCATAATCGTGATTATTTACTTTAGGCTTGAAATGAACACTTTTTTGCAATTTTTTCAAAGACAGTCTTTATATAAGCTATTTTAAGCCTATGAATCAAGTTAAAACTTAATTTGGCCTAAAATGTCAAGAAAAAAGTAAATAATCTGAGTTTTGGCCAATTCTTGAAATTTTTTACATCGAAGTGTCTTTGAGCTTACCAACGGGTTCAAACAACTCTTAAGCTTACTCTCTAGTCGGATTGAGTGGTTTCGAGTCTTTTTGAGCTATTTCTAGCCGTAGACCTGAAATTTTGCAACTTCCAATAACAACTCACACTTGATTCTTTCAGAGAGAAATGTTCTAAAATCCACCTCGGATCCTATTGACCCTACTCCTAGATTCTCATGCAATGGGGTTGTGGAAAGTGTCCACAAACACTCGTTTTCTTGTGTTTTATGTTTATTTGAGTACTGATCTTAAGACTCTTCTCGTCTATCAATCACTCTCAAAATCCTAATCTAAATCTACAATCCTACAATCTTAAAGGCACTCGACAAGTACGATTACTTCCAAGTTATCTCTACACAACAAAAGACGACAATCTTAAGCTATGCGGTTTCTAGAAGAAAGTTTTGAACTCTAGGCGAACCTAGAGGAAGTTAAAGGACAACTACACAAGACGCTCTTGTTTTTACGTAGTTCAGGTCTCTTCGATCCCCAGCAGCGGCGCCAAATGTGGGATGCATGTTTAACCTCACCATCCTATCCTATTGCAGTATTAGCGAGAACTACGATTAATTTGTCAAACCCTCGCGGGGTTCACTATGTGTAAACCTACCATATCACGTGCATTCAAGACATGTTTGTAAAATCCCTTATTTGTGAATTTTGTTAGGAACATACTGTACCATTTTGTTTTAAAATCTGTAAGTTTTTTTCAAATTTGAAAAAATAAAGCCCTGCTGTATATATATTTCTGTAAGTTTCAAGAACTTTAAATACCCTTCTCTTGAACTCATGTGATAGGTTACATTTTTATTAGGTAACCTCCCGGGGTCAAACCATGGGACGAAGCTGACTCAACTAGTGCATAGAGGCTACAAGAGGTTGTCAATCTTTCGAAAAACAACTAACAGCTCGCATCTAACTCAGGCTACACTCAAGTGACTGAAATCACCAAAAGCCAATCGCTCATCGGCAAACAAATCACATCCGTTACAGCATCAAATGACATCCAAACGTAACAAAACTTCTAGGAAAATTTTATAAGACCTAAGCACACATGCTTATGGTCTCAAACCCCACTTTAGGTCAAGTTCAAAAATCACGATTATTACCAGCAGTGGATTTTTGACCTAGTTGTTTTCGACCCAAAATGCATCTAAATGCTTAGCAATGATGCTCCAATACCCCGCCTATGATTAGTTTTTTATTTAAAAGTGTAAATTCCTAGTTCTGATGAAATTAGGCCGAAGGTCCGCGACGCCAAAGGCTATGAAATACTGTGAACTGCTTACGTCAAAGCGTAGAGCTCTTACCTGCGATTGCAATGCAACAAACGTAATCGCAATGTGACAACCGAAGAGGGAGTAGGAAGCGCGAAAGGAGAGAAGTGACCGCCGTTAGCTCATGCTATATATTTCTTATCCAAAAACTTACAAAAATTGGCTTTTATACCTTAGCCAAGGTTTTTGGGTGGTCAAAACTAATAATCTGGAGTTCTACCAAAGCTGGGTAATGACTGACTGATACAATATGGAAGCTTGTAGCCCCGTCTCATTAATTACAGAGTTTATCCAAGAAAATAGGAGTTACAATATTCCCAATTTATCAAAATAATAAATGTTTTACAAAGAGAACTCCGAAAAATGGTGTCCGTGTTAGCTTGGTGCTAACAAAGCTATGGCTATTCTCCTATAGAATACAAGAGGGGAGGACATCACAAATCTTACCCTGCATGGGGAAGATCACAAAAGCTCAAGAAGTTCAAAGTGGGGGGAAAGAGTGCCTCTTTTCTCACCTATGATGGCACCTTTGGTGCTACTAACAAAGTATTGGCATTCATCCAACAATCTGATGGGCCTTTGGAGACGAGGTCTCCAAAAATTGGCTCGTCAATGGTGGGCTAGCCTTCATGGCAACGGCGACACCCCAAAGTCATGGAAAACTCTACAAGTTTCCATCATGAAGGAATTCCTTGCAAGTGATGCAAAGGACAAAGTGCTTACCAAATGGAGAAGTTTAAATCTTCTCGCTCATGAGTCTATCCACAAATATATGGACAAGTTTTGGGATTTATATCTCAAGGCTATTATCTTTCAAAAGATAGACTTCGTCGAGCAAAAGCAACAATTTGGTGCGGGATTACCCAAAGAGATGGCCGAGTATGTCAACTCTCAACAGCGTGGTTCTATCACCAAAGCAATCCACCATACCATGGTTGCTTCACGCATCAATTTCAAACAAGAGGCTAGACAGAATGTCAAGCGCATGGAAAATAAAGAAAAAACTGATGCCAAGAGAAAAACTAGTGCCCAAAATTTGTACCAAGGCTATTCCAACAACAACAACAATCGGTCCAAGGAGACAGGAGTTTACAAAGGTAAATACAAACTCTCTCCTAAAGAGCTAGAAGCTTTTCGTAAGGACAACAAATGTTTTAAGTGTGAGGAGCAAGGCCATGGTTATCGTCCTTTCTCCAAGAGAATTGCACGCAATGAGACTCCTAGAGCCTCTATGTTTGAAGCTTCAAAAGAGGATGCTCATTGCCAAGGATTTCTCCTTTCCTTTGCTTGGGGAAAGATGCAAGAGCATGATGCCTTTATTTTGAGTGACCTGGTTCAACTCACAACTTCATATCCACGGAGTTGACCACTAAGCTAGGCATACAAGCCCACGAGATGGGAGATTCATTGAAAGCCAATGGAGCTATCAAGGGACAAGACGTCTCAGTTACTTCCTTAATTGGAAAATTAAGGCTTTATGTCCAAAGCTATGTGGACAAAAAGGATTTCTTCATCTCCCCTCTCAAACATGAGAATTTTATCGTTGGTCACCATGGTATAACCGCACGGTTTCCAACATGAATTTCCTTGAAAGGAGAATCTACTTCACCTTTAGGGGAAAGAGCATGTACATAGATGCTAATGAGTCGGGGAACACCATATCCTTGCAATAAAGGGAATCAAGAGGAATTAGAGTTGTCTAATTTCCTAAATGGATCCCAAGATGTTTTCATTGATGAAATCCCTAGTGATCTACCTCTAAAATGAGGGATGATGACCATGCAATTGAGCTCCTACCATGAAGCTTACTGTTTAACAAGCCTCCTTATCGAGTTTCACAAGCTCAACAAGAGGAGATCACGAGGCAAGTGCATGAATTGGTGGAAAAAGGGATGGTGAGGTCTAGCTCCTCTCCAATTCGTTCACCACTACTTTTAGTGCAAAAGAAGGATGACAATATCACATGTGTGTCGACTATAGAGCACTAAATAAGATAACTATTAAAAATAGATTTCCCGTGCTGCGTGTATAAGATCTATTTGATAATTTACAAGTTTTGGCCTGACAAATGCTCCAGACGCATTCAAACTCATGATGGACAAAAATCTTCAGGCCATTCAAATTCTCTTGAATAGTACAATCGACACCTCTAGGTAATCTTTCAAGTTGTGAGAGAGAATAAGCTTTTCATTAATCAAAAGAAAAGTGAATTTTTCCTACAAGAGATTCAATACTTAGGTCAAATTATCTCTAAAGATGGCACCCATATGGATGCAACAAAGTTAGAGGTAATAAAAAGATGGCCTAATCCAAGGAGTCTATAGGAGGTACGAAGCTTCATAGGTATGTGTCCATACTAAAGATGCTTCATTAAAAAAATTCTCGCTAATAGCAAGCCCATTACATGACTTAACAAAAAAGTACGTTAAGTATTCATAGACTACAAAAGTACAAGAAGCTTTTGAAGAAGCTTAAGGAGAATCTTATTTCTCAACATGTGCTCACACTACTAGATCTCTCAAAGCCATTTGAAGTCCAATGTGCTGCTTGTGGTAATTGCCTTGGAGCTATTTTGCTTGAAGAAGGGCATGCCATAGCATATGAGAGTCAAAGACTCAACTTTGATAAGTGAGTTTTGGGCAAATACGAAAAAGAGCTACTGACTATTCTATATGCCCTAAACACATGGAAACACTATCTCTTGGGGACTTCATTCATCCTACGAATGGATCACAAAGCCTCAAGAACTTCATGATGCAAACCAAGCTCTCCGACAAATAAATGAGGTTGGCAAATTTTCTTTTGCAATTTAAATTTCATATTGCTCACATTGTTGGCAAGCACAATCAAGTGGTCGATGCACTTTCACAACGACCAAGGGTAAATGTGGTGTCTATAGCAACTCACAATGATCTATCTTTTATGATAGATGAGTATGCTACTGAGGCGGTCCGGGGCGGGCAACAAGAAGAGCAACCTCTAGACACCCTTCAAGGCTCCCGTGCTGCTCAATGGGGCTGGGGCACAACACAACACAAACCAAAACAACAAACCCACAGCCAAATCCCAACTACACAAGGGGCACCACCTAGTTTAAGAGCGAACTAGGACGCAAATGAGGAGAATCGTTAGAGCAACCCACAAACAAGCAAGGAATTTACACTAACCCTAACATCAATGGAACACTCTCACACACTAAAACACGAGAGAGAGAGAGAGAGAGAGAGAGAGAGGGAGAGAGAGATAGTGCTCGGGCTGCTTTGAAACGTATCGGCAATGATCAAGCAAACACAACTATATGTTTAAGAAAGAGAGAGAAAGGGGGAGGGGGTGCTTGTTGCATTAATACCTTCTTACAAATCTGTCATGACAAATCAAAGTGAGATTAGTATTTGTTCAACATAGCTTGCGTAAATTTCACCACAATACATCACAAGAAAAGCCACCCCAATCACTGTCTTAAGGCCAGGGGAGTCCTCTCCACCCTGTCGCCCTCTTACAGTATGTGGGATTTATGGCTAGATTGATGACAACACCAGAGACAAGCTATCAAGAACTTAACAAAAAACACCAAGACACTTACGCATCATTGTTGTCCATTACTTCACGTTGGAAGGGAGACAAAGTATCCAAGCTTAGTCCAAATCCACCCTCCTTGATTCAACAAATGTTGGTCTTACAATAGTAGGAGAAATGATAGATTTCCTACTCTCAATTGAATGATCACTCTCTCTCTTACAATGGCATAGAGTTCCCTTGCTAATCTCCTATTACAACACATGCACATGCATAAGACAATGAGCTTCCACTCAAGAGCTCCTTCTAGAGAGTTTGAGCTTGGCTTCTCAAGCTATAGCATAGCGCTCTTGCTTATGGCTCCCCCTTTTGTGCTAGCTACACCCTCCTTTTATAGCAATTTTGAAGGCTAGGGTTACTCCTCTAACCATGGTTGGGTTAGATTTTCAGCAATTTATCTAATTTCTTTTGCTTGGAATTATCAAGAAGTTGGTGGGGAAAGAGAGAGGAGAGAAATGGAGGTAATAGGACTTTTCATAGTGGGTTGGTGTTAGTAGAGTTAGTATTAATTTACAAATGGAATTGGATATTTACAATGGGAGTATCCACAAATAAGGAAGAAAAACTCTTAAGAGGTAAGAAAAGGTGGATTTCTTACAAGGTTGATGCTCCAAGTGTTTTGAGTAGGGCCAATTTTTGACGCTTGTTGACGGTCCACTAGCTTGACGGTACATTTTTTCTCCACTCTTGACCTTCTTTGAGAGACAAGGTAATTGAAGCTGAGTAATCAACCACCATGATGCTGTCTTTTAAGAGAAGAGGCTGAATTTTGTGGTTTTTTTTATAGATATGGGTAATTTGGAGGAGGAAAAATGAGACTAGGTGGTCAATTTTGGAATGGAATTGTGTGCGGGAGGTATGAGTTCACCATGGTTTCTCTTATTCTTCAAGGTTGAGGAGAAGGTGAGTAGGGTGTAGAGTTGAGTGGAGAAGTGTGTGTGAAAGAGGAAAATGATAAAGTGGAAGAGAGAGTGTGGCTGCATAGCATGGAAAAACTGGGGTCCACTAATAAAATCAAAGCTCACACCTCGTAGCTCAAAAAAATATGAAAAAATTTGAGGCAAAAGTTCAGCCCACGAGCTACAACTTTTGTTTGTATCACCTTTTCAAATTCGGAGAGCAAGTGAACTTTAAAAATTCAGCAAAACCGATCGTTTTTTTCCAATGCACAAGGTCCTTGTGAGGTCCTTCTTTGGATGATTCTTTTGAATACCTCCAAGAGTGAGCCCTCCATAGTGCATGTATGCATGCCACCTACCCTTGACCTTATTTGGTAGGTCTATAATTGAAGATATTGTTGAGATCATGATATAAGTGAATAGTACAACTAAGAAAATCAAATATTGAGGGGTCTAAAAAATATGTACATGTCAAATATAAATAATATAAGTGGAAAAAATATAAAGGGGTCAAAAGAAATCTCTCTCATTATGAGGCTACCATAAAAAGATAAATATTTTTGGTGTTCTAATTTTTTAGAAAAAAAACAAAATAGATGTAGGAAGGGAAAAATCACAATAGTGAAAAAATATACACATAAATAAAACTAGTTTTTTTGGATTTTTGTTGGGGTGGAGTTACACCAAATATAAAAGAAGCTTACATGAAAATATTTCTATATGGAATAAAGAGTATGAAAAATGGTAAGAAAAATTGTGGTAATGGTGAGGCAATGTACAGAGCATAAATAACACACACCTAGGTAGAAATATTTAAATAAATACCAAAATAATTATGAAAAAATCTTTTATTTAGGCCCTATATACAAAGAAATATTTACATACGCATGGGCCATAATATACTTATATTTTTTATATTTTTTATATTTTTGGCTCAACTAGCCCAATGACTAGCTAATTGAGGGTTTTTTATTTCAGTAAGGAGATATGGGAAAAGTCCCCTAACTCACGCACGCCTATGTACAGTGAAATGGTAGGGATAGCCACAGTGTTTGGGTGATTTTGGTAGGGTGAGGTAACTCACTGTGGCAATTACAAAGAGCCGAAAAACGGCTATCACTACTAACCGAGACTTTAAGTATGTAATTACAGCCTTTGCATTAGGGAAGAAAAAAAAAAGAACCATTCACCTTGAAGGATGGTTATCTTCCAAACGCCAATAGGCTATGTGTTACTCACCCATACAATAAGAGAGTCATGTATGAATCCCATACTTCTCCTTATGCGGGGCAAAGAGGGAATCCATAATCTACTCTTCAAAGAGTAGAGATGTATTTCTGTTGGTCTACCATGAAAAGTAAACATACAAGAGCATGTTTCAAATGCGTGGTATAGAAAAAGTTGAAATTTGATCGAGGGAAGCAACTTGGATTGTTGCAGTCGCTCGACGGGCTTAACAAGAAAACACGCTCTATGCATGTCAAAAAGACTATTAAGGCACATCAAATGGCAACCCTCTTCATATCTCAAATTTTCAAGCATCATGGCTTTCCAACACCCATAGTGTCAGACAAAGATCCTAGAATGACCAGTAATTTCTAGAAGGGTCTCTTTGAGATCTAGGAAGTAGATTAAATTTCTCTTTCAGTCTATCATCCACAAACGGATGACCAAAATGAAATAACTAATCTAATGATTCTTGATCTACTAAAAGCCTATGTCATGGAAGTGAATCAATGTTCCCAATGAGAGAAGTACCTACCTCTTATGAAGTACCTACTTCTCAATGAGAGAAGTACCTACCTCTTATGGAGTATGCGTACAATGACATTGTACATACTTCTATGGGGAAAGCACCTTTCGAGGTTAAAGAGGGAAGATCCAAAAGTCCCTTACTACTTAAAGTACATGGGAAGATCTTCACTGCTGATGAATATAACCGAGACTCACAAGAATCTTTTCCAGAGATTAAAGAGGTTGCATCCATCTCAAAGCAAAGGCAAAAAGAGCTACTGCTTATAAGCACAGAAGAGCCTTAGCCTTTAAGTAAAATGATTGGATCTTGCTAAAGTTTCTCAAAGCTCGTCCAAGGCATACTACGAGCAAGAATCCTATGGGCCACCAAGAGTATTATGCTACCTAGCAAAAAGATACTATGTTCCTTTTTAAATTCTTAAGCCGATCAATGAGATGGCTTCTCAATTAAAGTTGCCCCAACCATTGGCTCATGCACCATTTTTTCCATGAGAGCCTACGTAAGCCTTGCAAAGGAGCACCATCAAAAGGAGAGATGGTTGCAGACCCTCCAAACATCGGAGATCAAGTACTTCAATTTGAGTCCATCCTATGACATGAAGACAAGGTATTAAGAAACAGTAAGATTATCTGATGATATCTTATTAAGTTAAAGAAGTATCCTTTTAAAGATGCTAAATGGATGCAAGGAACCTAGCTTAAGGATAATATGAACCTTGTCAATGCTTACAAGGTTGCACTAGAATAAGCATATGAAAATGCATTTTAAATGAACAATGTTTTTGTCTTATAAGACTAGATCTCTTTTTATTGTGCACAAATTTAAATAGTATACATGCTTAGAATCATGTTTGTGGTGACGGCGTCTCCCAACCACCAAAAGTAGAACTTGTCACTCTACTTTGGAAGAATGATATGGACTAAAGAGCATACATGCTTGCAACAGCTACGTCTCCCAAGCACTAACTGGATTAGTCATCCATCTTGAATGATATCGAAGGGTAAAAAGGGATCCTCTACCCGCTAAGTAACATGGACTAATGACTAGGCTTTATCTTCTCTACCTCATGGTCGAGGACGACTATGATTTCAAGAGAGAGGTAATGTCATAAAATCTAATATCTAGCTTACCAAAATGATTTTCTCATATTAAACTGATCATTTAATGTGGGAGAACAAGAGTTATAATTGAGACATGAGCTTCTAGACCTATCTCAGCATAGGACCAAAAGGAGAGATGGTTGCATCTCAATACGGGTCCAAAAGGAGATGGTTTACCAAAGAGCAATGTGCAATAAACCGGAACAAGAGTTAGAATTGAAACATGTGCTTCTAGACCTATCTCAGCACGGACCAAAATAAGAGATGGTTGCATCTCAATACGGGTTCAAAAGGAGATGGTCTACCAAAGAGCAATGTGCAATAAGTGCTTCTAGACTTATCTCAGCAAGGGACCAAGAGGGGAGATGGTTACATCTCAATATGGGTCCAAAAGGAGGTAGTCTATCAAAGAGCAATGTGCATCTAATGGAGCTTAAAAGACCTTAGGGTTAGCTTCATTAAAGACCTCCAATGGTTAGGGTTAAAAGTCCTTTCACCTTGAGGTGGGAACTGAAAAGAAAGAGGAGAGAAGAGAGAGACCTTCTCCCAAGCTACACACAGACACACACAGAGAAGAAGATACACACGGTAGAGGCCTGAAATTTCTTCTTCATCTACTTCACAAAATGAGTGTGTATTTACATAATGAAAAACTGACTACATAAGTAGTACAACCAAAAGAGAGATGCAGTCCATAATGGGAACCCGCTAAGTAGCTATGCTAGCTAGATAGATATGCCAGTTTTAGAATCCCTACCGAGGATACGCCATGTCGGTCACCAACCGTGTCGGTGATGTAAATGTGGCCAACGGTCACCAAGGCCTACCAAGAGTGCCAGCTCATGGAGAGCTCAACATCTCAACACTCCCCCTCAAGCTCGACGCCAACTAAAGGACTCCAAGCATAGTCCAAAAATGATGGAGCTTCTCAGCTTCTAGGGCCTTGGTGAAGATATCCGCTACCTGCTCCTCTGTGCTGACATAAACCAAGTCAATGTCGCCTACCCTGATCTCGAAAAAAATGGTAATGGACCTCTATATGCTTGGTCCGCGCATGAAATATTGGGTTCCTTGCCAACTGAATATTGCTAAGGTTATCACAATAAATGACAACCTCTCTGTCCACCTGCAACCTCAAATCCATAAGTAGCTTTCATAACCAAGCTACCTCACATGCTGCAACTGCAACACCTCTATACTCAGCCTCTGTAGTAGACAAGGAAATTGTGGGCTGCTTCTTGCTGCTCCAAGTGATGGCAACACTCCCAAGTGTAAACATAAACCCGCTATTAGACCATTGATCAGTGGTGCTACTAGCCCAATCTACATCTGTGTAACCATGCAACTCCACTGGAACATCTGCAGCATAAAATAGTGCATGGTCCAATGTAGCCCTTACATAGTGTAATGTACGGTGCACTGCATCCCAGTGCGGCTTCCATGGAAGCTGCATAAATTGACTCGAAGTCCCACTGTATAGCTCAAATCTGGCCGCATGATAGTCAAGTAAATGAGACCACCCACAATCCTGCGATACATAGTGAGATCCTCAAGTACATCACCATCATGTGCACTCAACTTTGTATTGACATCCAAGGGCATAGAAATAGGCTTGCAATCAGCCATACCATATTTGGATAACATATCCAATGCGTACTATCTCTGAGACAACCATATGCCCTCTATCATATGAATCAACTCAAGTCCAAGAAAGTAGCACAGCTCTCCCAAATCCTTCATCTCAAACTCCTTCTTGAGAAGACCCTTAACATGCTCAATCTCTATCTCCTTGTCACCCACAATAATCAAGTCATCTATATAGATGGTAATAAGCACAAATTCAGCATCACTCTAATGTACATGCAGACTATCATCAGCATGTGACATACAAAATCCAATGCGCAAAAGAAATTCTATAATTCTTTCATGCCACGCTCTAGGTGCTTGCTTCAGCCCATACAAGGCCTTACAAAGATGACAAACATAATCTGGATGCTTACCATCTTCATAACCAGGTGGCTGCTCCACATACGCTTCTTCTTGTAGCTCCCCTTGCAAGAAGGCATTCTTGACATCCATTTGATGCATAAACCACCCTTTTGTTGCAGCCACCGCAATGACAATGCGTACTGTAGCCATCTTTTCTACTGGAGCAAAGGTTTCCTCATAATCTCTACCATAAGTTTGTGCATACCCTTTTGCGACTAGCCTTGCCTTATATCTTTCAATTGTACCATCAGCCTTATGCTTTACTTTATACACCCATTTGCACCCAATGCCTTTCTTGCCCTTTGGTAATGGCACCAACTCCCAAGTTTGATTTACATCAAGTGCAGCCATTTTTTCATCCATGGCATTTTCCCAATTCTCATTGCCAATTGCATCCTCAAAACATGTGGGTTCTACATCTTGAACAACCTTTTCCATGTAAGCATAATGATGAGTAACATATCCATCATAAGTCAACCTGTCCACAGGAAATATGACCCTATTAGACCTGCGTGGTCTTGAATCACTGCCAGGTGTCCTTGCAATCTGTTTTCTAACACCTGGGGTTCTGAATGCTCGTATACCAAGCTCCTCATCAAGACTCTGATATGAACCATCAAAATCTGCATCAATGTGTGAGGAACCTGAAGACACACTAGTCATACATGGGGGCTCACTTACCTTCTCTTTTCCTTTGTGAGAGACCTGTGCTGCACTTTGCGGTGTAACCTGCGTGTGGAATCTACCACTCCATGGCCTGTTAATAGAACCACTAGAAGAGGACTCTCTTGGTCCACTTAAAGCATCTGACTCTTGCTTCCCACTTGAAGCATCCACAGGCCCTTTTACATCAACCCCAATATTGTCCTTTACATCACTGTACCAGCCTGCCATCTCATCAAAGACAACATCCCTGCTTACATGCAATTCATGAGTACCAGGATTGTAACACCTGTACCCTTTTTGCTCATTTGAGTAACCCACAAAAATACATTTTTCAGCCTTGGGATCTAACTTTGTGCACAACTTGTCTGAAATGTGCACATACACAATGCACCCAAACACTTTTAAATGTGACAAATCTGTTTTCTTGCCACTGTACTTTTCCTCAGGAGTGACTCCGTGCACAGCAGCAGTAGGAGTCCTTTCATACTGTAAACACCTGTATTTACTGCCTCATCCCAAAAATGATGAGGCATATCCTTTTTAGCCATCAAGGCTCTTGCCACATCTACAATATGTCTGTTCTTCCACTCAGCAACTCCATTTTGATGTGGACTGTATCAACATGAGAACTGCCTGTGTATACCATTTTTTTGCAAAAAATCAAAAAACTCTTTGGAGAAGTATTCTTCCCCTCTATCTGATCTTAGTGTCTTTACCTGTTCACCTGTTTCCTTTTCAACAGAAGCTTTGAAGCTTTTGAAATGATCAAATACTTCGCTCTTTTGCTTCATAAAATAGACCCACACTTTTCTAGTATGGTCATTAATGAACGACACATAATACCTGCTTCCATGAATGTTGTTAGTCTTTATCGGGCCCCATACATCTGTATGTACCACCTCAAGTGGCCTCTTACATACATTACGTTCTTGTGGAAAGGAATTATGTGACTACTTACCAAATTGACATGCCTCACATACTTTTTTCATGCCATCAACCTTAAAATTTGGCAAAACTGCAACAATCTATTTTGATTGCATAGAGCGCAATTGATGCTCATTTACATGACCAATGCCTTTATGCCATATATCTACATCGGCCACAACACCTGCACCTTGTGCAAAGATAGCAGCTTTTACTGCAAGCATATTCACATCCAAAGTAAACATCCTGCCAACACGTCTTCCTTCTGTAATCAACCTGCAGTCATTCTTGTAGTCTTCCACATAGCAACCATATGGATTAAACCGGGCCTGCAATCCTTGTTCTATCATTTTCCCAACTAAAACAAGATTCTTTGTAATATTTGGAACATGAAGCACATCAGCCAAGTACTTCATTTTTCCATCTTGCATTTGCAAGGAAACTTCTCCAACATGTGCAATAGGATGAGTTGAATCATCACCTATTTCTACATAACCTGGTCCATCTAGTTGCTTCATCTCTTTGAACCACGCACCATGGGATGTCATGTGTTTAGAAGCACCTGAATCCACATACCGTACATTGTCACTAGCATGTATATCTGCAGTCATAGCATTTACCATATGCTTCATAACAAATAATTGCTCGGACCAGTCATCATCATTGTTGTTCCTATTTGTTGCAGCATAATTGTTTTGCAGCCTTCTCCCTCTACCTCTATTATTTGGCCTCCTTCATGTTGTTGGACATTCATTTGAGTAGTGACCCCACTCACCACATGTCCAACATTCAACATCAGATGCTTTATTTTGATCTCTGTTTGCATTTTTATTTCCACCTCTCTCCCTACCTCTATAATTTTGTCTTCCTCTTCCACGACCTTGACTCTAATTTTGCTGCCAATTCTGATATTGACCGCCCCGACCACCACCTGTGCCACGACCTCTACCTCTGCCTCTATTTGAATAGAATGCTTGTTGATCAGAACTGATATTTCTCTGAGAAGAGGATGCACCAAGACCAAGACTATTCTCTTCACGAATTAACATGGTTGTCAATTCTGTAAAGTTAGGAACATCTGCTCTATTATTCATAGAGGACTTGAAGTTTTTGTATTCTGTTCCAAGCCCTTCTAATGTCGCAGCAACAATATCATCGTTATCAACTGTGACACCAATAGATCCAAGAGAATTTGTTATTGTCTTGATCTTTGAGGCATAGTCATCGAGAGACATATTGCCTCACTTCATTGTATTTAGCTCTGTTTTGAGCTGCAACTTCCTGACTCTGGAATGGTCTTCATTGAGATTTTCTAAGCTCTTCCATGCTATGGCAGGAGAGGTTACACTCTCTAAGTAACCATCATACTATCTGAGACACTCATAGATATCCATTACATGACTTTGCTTTTGCCTTGCTTCCAATCTTTCAAGGCTTTTTTCTCTTCTGGAGTAGCGTTCTCTTTGGGACACCATGGAGGTTCATCATTTTCACCTTCAATGTAATCCCAATAGCCCTTTCCTTGTAGGAAGTTTGTCATCCAAAACCTCCATGTAGCAAAATTATTATTGTCCAACTTCTCACTAACGATTTGGTTGAACTTGTTTTCCATATTCCTACACAGCTCCAAAAATCTGCAACTTGCACAAAACCTGCAACCTTGCTATAGTGGTACATGTGATCTACTAAACACTCAACAAGAGTGACCACAGCTCATATACATGTATCCACAATCAGGCATACATGTACTAACTCTGTTTGCACACAATTTTGCATGAAAATATGCAACCTGCACAGAAACCAAAAAACTGCAAATCTGGTCGTCCATGTTTGATTACCTGTACCAGAACTCTATCTCTCAAATAGATCCTAAATTGAGTCTAGTACCAAACTTTGTAGACTGCATTTATAGACTGCTGGAGATCAGCATGTCAGTACAGTGTGTCAGTAGCTCTAACCTGGCTCTGATACCCCATATGAAAAGAGAGAGGAGAGAAGAGAGAGACCTTCTCCCAAGCTGCACACAAACACACACAGAGAAGAAGATACACACGGTAGAGGGCTGAACTTTATTCTTCATCTACTTCACAAAATGAGTGTGTATTTACATAATGAAAAATTGACTATATCAGTAGTACAACCAAAAGAGAGATGTGGTCCATAATGTGAGCCCGCTAAGTAGCTATGCTGGCTAGATAGATATGCCATCTGTAGAATCCCTGCCGAGGATACGCCATGTCGGTCACCAACCCTGTCGATGATGTAAATGTGGTCAACAGTCACCAAGGCCTATTAAGAGTGCCATCTCATGGAGAGCTCGACATCTCAACAGGAACCCGAACTAAGCTTGAGGTGCTTGTCGTGCTTGATGGCTAAGGTGCTTGAGGTTCTTGCCATGCTTGATGGATAAGGTACTTGAGGTGCTTGTCATACTTAATGAGGAAGGTGCTTGAGAAGCTTCCCATGCATGGAGGGTAAGGTGCTTGAGTCAAAAAGAGACCCTACAAACTTAATGAGGAAGGTGCTTGAGAAGCTTCCCATGCATGGGGGGTAAGGTGCTTGAGTCAAAAAGAGACCCTACAAACTTAATGAGGAAGGTGCTTGAGAAGCTTCCCATGCATGGGGGGGTAAGGTGCTTGAGTCAAAAAGAGACCCTACAAACTTAATGAGGAAGGTGCTTGAGAAGCTTCCTATGCATGAAAGTCCCAAAGTTAGGGGAATCTTTGACTTATCCTTCCACTCACCCAAAGGGCACTCCTTTTCTCAAACGGCACATGGGACACATGTCAGACTCTCCCTATGCTTAACCACATGGTGTGCTTGAATGCTATTGGTTGGGCTAAAGAGGGGTCCAATGATCTTCTAGTTCCATCCAACAAATATCTAGATATTGTCAAGCTCTCTCTCTCTAAGGGGTAAGGAGTCTTGTCCAAAGACCACCCATGTACTTGAAATGCATGTTGCATGTGATTTTCTAGGGGGAGAGGAGTCCAATGATCTAAAGGCATGTACAAAAAGTAGAACTCGCCCCAAGCAAGCAAGGGGTGTGATGGGGGAGGATATACACCACACACACACACACACTCATTTTGTGGATTCATTCTCACTTGGTGAAAGTTGAGGAACTCTACCTCCTTCTCCAAGCTTGTGAGAAGTGAGAGCCTACACCAACACTCTTAACTATGGAATGCAAATCCAACCAAGAGCCATGCTTCAATGCTTAAGCTTACCATATTCTCCATCTTCATTACTATGCTATTATGTATGCTAGCAAGAAGAGTGATGATAAGTGAGCAACTATTTCTTTCTCCTATGGAATGTTTCTTCTTCCTCTTCCCTATCCTCATTCCCCGCTAGCTCTCTCCACCTTTGAAGGTGTTTGAGGCCTTGGGATAGTTAATATTGCTTTCTACAAAGCTTACGTTATGTTTGTGATGCATGAAGCTTTCCACCTTTGTTGCATCACCTAGGTCACAAGGAACAGAAAGATTGTATTGTACCAAGTCTCTCTTGATGGGATAAACTATAATACAAATGCCTATTGGAGGGGGGACCGGCTCCATATGAATCCGGTCCTCAACTATTGTCATGTTCTCTAAACTCTCTCTCTTGAAAAAGTATAATTCGTGCCAAGTTAACTAAGTACCATGTTTATGTTGCTACCATCAATTAAGTTCACCCGCTATGCTCACAAATTAATCTCACAAAAGTGCTTCATCTAATTTCCTAGTTCTGCTACTCTCAAAGTTCATAGGCCATTTCCATTACATTAAAAATATCTTTAAATATTAGCGTGGCATAAGAAAAGTCTACATTAGATCGTGCAATCCTTCAATCACCAAAAAGCAAATGTAACAATATGCATATCTTTGTTGTGGTAATGTATGCTCATGCACATCTCTTATTATCTTGAAATGTAACTTTAAAAAAAGCATCATTTCTAAGTAGTTTTGATTCAATAGAATATTATGAAGTATTGATAGAAAATAACATATTTGCCATAGTCTGAAAGTAACCTAGCAAATCAACTCAAGAAACCTCAACCAAACTAGATTCCAAGTAGCAATATGATATGCATATCATACCACATAGCACACCTCTAATCACATAATCAATTACACAACCATCATAATTCCGTGTCCAAGTCACGTGGTTACCATGTACATAAAACATCAAAATGAAATGTCAAGAGAGAGCATATGTACCTATTCATGCCTAGCTTTATGGAGACTATCATTGTCCCATAATATTGATGACACCCACCTTAAACTTAACATGTTGGCAGACAAGAATGTCCTCATGGAGAATTTGTTCAAAACACTCAAGAGCTTGAGCCTTGCCTAGCTTGAGTACACTTTGTTTTCAAAGCATTACATAAGAATGCTTGGAGAAGGGAGATTCTCTAGGACACTTTCCATTGATGGACACCAGTTTGCATGCTATTCAAAAGAATTATACCCTCTACTAAAGCTTGTATATGAATCTTATGAACTTGCATGCTATTCAAAAGAATTATACCCTCTACTAAAGCTTGTATATGAATCTTATGAACGATATATATGTTGTAAGTGTGGCATTCCAAACTTGGTCATCTTGCATGGAGGTTATTATAGTATTTACTTTGGGTAGCCTTTGCCACTTGAATCCACAATTCAAGTCCATGATAGAGAGGATGATGATTATATGAAGAGAATAAGGAATGCAAGCAAATGGAGATTAATGGGAACAAGTTATTTTGAGTAATTTGAGTGAGTATCATGCTTAGTATTTTTTCAAAAAGAGGGGATGTCAATTAAGTGAGAGTTTGAAGTTGTAGGGGAAGGACGGTCGAGAATGAAGAGGGAGAAGAGAGATGGCACTGGTTGGAGGTGTGAGGACCAAAAGGTCACTATTCAAAGAAGCCCTAGGTCAACTTTACTCATGTGTATATGGTCAAAGATCAATATTAAATGTTTATGTGAACTATTAGGTGTAAAATGTGCATTAGTAGATATATCAAAGGGATAGTATGAATGCAGGGAAATGCTTCAAGCAGAAGCTGCTAGCTATGATATTTTTGACATAAAGCATTTCCCTTGTGATTTATTGAAAGATGAATGTCATGAGCAACAATTTTTAGAGATGGCCATATAATATGGAAAGGGGTTGTTAACACTAGTTCTGTAATTGGACATTTAAGTGCCCTGGGACACTAAAATGTCCTATGAATAGACGACTTTCTCCTAATTTTTACAACATTCAAATTTTGATAATTTGGACTTCTAATTATTTTGGACAATAGCCCATGCCTTGACAATGTCCTAGGAATTTTCTCTAGGTTGAAAACAATCATGGAAACTCATAAAATTTAACAATTTTTTGAGGCCAACTTAACAAATTGGCTTGCATGGCTATAGACTCCAAGGTTAGGGGAAGGGAAAGATCAACCATCCTTGATCTCAGCTTGCATCCAATGCTCAAAATTGCAAAAAATTTTGAACATTTGGGTCCCTTGGCTTCCCCCAAAAATCATACGCTATCACTTTTTGCAAACCCAAGAGTACTCTGTGCGAAAACCTACGCAAAAACAAGGACTGAACAAGCGCTCAAATCTACACAAAAACACCACACACACACCAACATTTTTGAGGAGCTAGGTATGGCAAGGTATTCTACCCTCACAGGGCTGCCATCTAGTGCTTATTGCACATCTTTGGAGGGTTGTGAGGTCTTGTACCCGACTACTGAATTTGGGGTTGATTGCACAAAGGAAGCTTATCCTGTTGATTGGGAAACAAAGCTCTATAGAGGCACAATTGTTGCATACAACACATGCAAAAAGCTATTCAAATGTATTTTTGATGTAGATGAGACTATGTACATGCTCTCATGGGATTCTCTACGAAGCTACATCCTTCCTGAGGATCACATGGTGGTTGATGTGCATGTTGCAAGTGCTTGCGACATTGATGATGAACTCTCTTTGGCTGACTTTTTAGCAAGTCAAAAGAGGGAATTAAAATTCTCTAATGTACATCATCCTGTGGATGTTCCTCTGGCTTTTGATGCAGTTGCTACGCTATGTGATGATGCGGTTTTTTATGTGGTTGCTACGCTATGTGATTATTCGCATTTGATGCATGTTGTGGATGCAATGGATGGTGCGCTTATGATGCATGTAGTTTCTACATGAGGAAGCTTTGCATGTACAAGCCAGAGGTGAAGAGTGTCCATGCTTGTCAACACATGATTATGTTAGGACTAGGAGAGGCAGTCCTCCAAAGTGCAAAGTTGCTGGTAGAGGTCGGTCAAAGGTTCAAGATGCTGAAGCAATTTCTGATTGCCATGCTACTAGTGAGGATGTTGAGCTTCATGTTGCTACATGCAAACATGAGATGCCTCATGCTCGTGGTAAAGGGATACAAGCCTCTCAAGAAGCACAAAAAAAAGCAAAAGTCCTGTATGCAAAAAGGTCGCAAGCCAAATATTCCAGAAGCAGATGAGTCTGAGGATGAACATGCATAGGAAGATCAATGTGAGGATGAGATTTTGGAGGCCAAAGGGCCATTTTTCCGTGAAAGTGATGACGAGTCTGATTGGTCTGATGCATGCATTCCAAAATGGAAGAGTGGTGACCATATGCAGATCGAGCCGGATGGGACATTCAGGAGGCTTCCATCCTTCGTGGATATTGCAGGCCCTAACCTCAAAAAGATCCCAAGAGAGTTCATCAAAATCCGACTCTTCTTGTCGTTGTTTCCATTGGACTTGGTGGACATGATTGTGCATGAAACAAATAGATATGCATTGGAGAAAAGAGAGCATGCCTTATGCAAGCATGAATCCACAAGAAGGTGGAGTGACCTTGACAGGTTTTCCTTTCTGATGTTTCTTGGTATGTCTCTTGGTATGGCTTTGCAATATATGCCTGATAAAAACTATTATTGGAAAAGGGAGACATGTGGGTGATGCACTATACAAATTATGCAAAGAAGATTGGTCAGACAGAATACCAATAGATCAAGCATTTCTTGCATGTAAAAAATAACTCGCAGAGGCCACTTGTAAGAGGGACTAGAGAGTACAAGTTGTGGCAAGTCTTACCATTGGAAGAAAGATTAAATGCTACTTTTCAGCTCTCATTCCAATTGTGGGAAAAATGTAACAGTGGATGAGAGAATAATACCTTCTAAATGCAAGTTAAATCCTTGTAGAGTGTACAATCCCAAGAAGCCACATAAATTTGGCATACAGTTATGGAATTTGTGTGATTCAAACACTGGATATAGCTATTCATTTTGTGTGTATGATAAGTTACCATGTCCAAAGTTGTCTTATCATGTTGTGTCCATGCTTGTGAATGATTTGAAATAGAAAGGCCATCATGTATTCTTTGATAGATGGTTTACTTCGGCCAAACTCTTGTTGCATCTGACTAATGAGGGGCATGGAGCCATAGGAACATATATGACAAAGAGAAAGAATATGCCAAATATGAAAATATTGCATCTTGATTGTTGTGAGCATGGTTCAGCTCGTTTTGCTTATGACGCGAAGAGAGGTCTTCTTGCATGCACTTGGATGGATAAAAAACCAATATTCTTTGCTTCCAATGCTTTAGCAGATATGTATTTGTCTAAATACTGTTAATAAGCAGGGATACAGGCAGACCGTTAGGATGAGCATCACTTGTGATGTACTTAAGCTTCAACAAATTCGAGACAAGCTTATGGCTGCACATAGTAGAAAAAAGCCAGTAGCAATTAGGGACCCTATCTCCAAACCATGTAAACCCATAAAGTCTTTCAAAGACCGTAATCGACCATAGCTACATAGACAAGCTAAAGAAAACATAATATATGTTTAGGAGTATGGTTGGGGTCTGGGATGTGACAGCAATAACAAGCAGTGGGGATTGCTTGATATACCTATCACCTATTTAGTACAAATTGATTCTAATTACTTGTACTTATGGTTGGTTGACAGGTAAAGATCATTGCTCTCATCTGATAGGAGTTCCGGCTTAAGCTCCTACTTTGTCATGTATCAGAGTATCTTGTAATGAATTTTATATATCAAGAAAATCTTCTTTGTTTTGTTCTTTACACAATATGCTTTTGCAAACAGTATTTAAGTCTCTCAGTACATGATTATGAATGATGGGATTTTAAATTCAAACACACACACACACATGTATAAATAAATAAATAAATAAATATATATATATATATATATATATATATATATATATATATATATATATATATATATATATATATATATATATATATATATATATATATATATATATACATACATACATACATTTATACATGTGTCTGTGTGTATGTATATGTATATGTATATGTATATGTATGTATATATATATATATATATATATATATATATATATATATATATATATATATATATATATATATATATATATATATATATATATATATATATGTATGTATGTATGTATGTATGTATATGATATATATATGTATGTATATGTATATCTGTATATATATATACATATATATGTATGTATGTATATGTATATATGTATATATGTATGTATATATATATATGTATGTATATATATATATATATATATATATATATATATATATATATATATATATATATATATATGTATGTATGTATATATATACATATATATGTATGTATGTATATGATAGATATATATATAGATTTTTGCTCAATTGAGCAGTTCACAAAAAAACTTGCTTCGCTCCAAAATCAATTTTTGGATCGAGATTTTTTTTCTTAATCTCTCTCTCTCTCTCTCTCTCTCTCTCTCTCTCTCTCTCTCTCTCTTTACACACACACACACACATGCATAGCTTTTAATGAAAATTCTCAACATAATTCCAGAGGAGATTAGTATTCAAGGCTTCAAGAGTTAAAGAAATTAATTGCTAAGTTATGGTAAATACAAAATTATGCACATTAGTTATCTACCTGAATTTAAATTTGTGAATTTTGTAGTTACCCATTAGACAAAGTATTGGGGGTTTTCATTAGTCACTTTTTGTGTGAATGTACCAATCTTCCTAAGAAAAACATCCTTGGATAGATGGATTGGGACAAACTCTTTAGATTACAAAACGTTCTTTGTTGACAACTGATTTACCTAGCTTTTTACATATTAACACTGGTGTCTGAGATTAGTATCTAAACCATAGATAAAAGATTTTTTGATAGATAGATACTATTCTTAAACCTAGGGGTTTGATTTTGCTTATGATTAGAAAATATAGCATTAAATTACTACCTTGTATATGACTCAATATATCCATGAAGTGACAATGTATGTAAACAAAGCAAGGTGCATAACTTATCCCACCTTATAATAAATTGTATAATCCATAGGTACAATTTTAATGTGAATCTATAAAGTCACCAATTGACGAGTTTCTACATAACATAGCATCACTAGAACGAAATTGTTTTCCAAATATGTTAACTGTTGTAAAAAGCTAGAAAACCATTTTCTTCTACTATATTTTTTTATTTTCAAAAATTGATAGCAGTATGTAGTAGTAAAGTATGCTAGGGTTAAGAAATTGTTTGAACTTATAATAAAAGGTTTGTTAGCATATTGCCAGGACCAATGTTTATAGCATAGCTATTAGACACTAACACATACAATGTTAATACTCAAGGAGTTGACATAGATGGGCCATAGAGATACGTTGGAGTACCAATCACAACGGAGTGAACCTATGCATGAAGATATGTGAGAGTAATCACAAACCAACAACCAACAATCAATAATCACCCATGTTGTCAATCCTCACACCAAATAATCACTTGGCGAAGACTGTGAGGAAAAACCTGGAACCATTAAAACCGAATTCTAAAGGTACCACAAATCACAATCCTTCATGTTCCAGGTCATAAAATGATGCATAGAAATAGTCTAATACATTCTCTCAAGGCTTAGGATCAGCCTCCTTTCAAAATATTAGAATTTGAATATATCATTAAAATAGAAGATTAAGGCTTGCATAGCATAGAGATCATCCTTCACCAAATTGACAGTGAATATACCCAAGTGATAGAGCAAGAGAAGAGAAATGCAATGCACTTGATAGAACTGATTTGGATTAGGAGACTGCAAGATAAATTGATTACAAAACAGCTATGCTTACTTCACCATTTTGTCATACAAATAGTTCATAATATTGTCCTTTTATCCTTCTAATAATTGGATTTTATACCTAGAGATTCTCAAAATGACCTCTAGGCTCATCTCTTATGGGTACTACACAATTATATCAAAATTAAGTAGAAAAAATCCAATTACATTTTAATTTGGTGAGATTCATCTATATTCCACTTTATGTAATCAAAATAGGATTACAAATGAGGACTTCAACAAAAAAAATTGGCTCGAAGGGGTATTTCTCATTAGCATATGCAAACACTACCCTCCTCTTGGACAATGCACATCTTGTTGGGATCGTGGGCCTTTGGCCTAAACCAATAGCTGGTGTGTGAATCATTTCTTCTACAATCAACAACCTAGTCCTCATGTGAGCACATGAGGGCACATAGTCTAGTACACTTGGCATGTGAGTTGCACAAGAGTCCAAAAAGGTACCCTAGTCACCCTAGCTTTCCACATTCTATGGAACCACTCTTGTTGTTTGGGAGTTGCCCCTTGATCCTTGGGAAATATGCTTATGTGACACTTGAGAGGTGCACCTACCCACTTGCAACTACTATAAAATAGCCATTTCTTGTAAACTTCAAGCATGTTTTTAGTATATCAATTGAGTCTACCAACAACATGCTTGTAAACTTCAAGCATGTTGTTAGTATATCAATTGAGTCTTCTCTCTCTCTCTCTCTCTCTCTCTCTCTCTCTCTCTCTCTCTCTCTCTCTCTCTATATATATATATATATATATATATATATATATATATATATATATATATATATATATATAAAGGGTTAGTAGCAATAAGCTTCACAATCATGTTGCGATTCTCATAGATTTTGGGCACATTCATTCCAAGCCACTACCCTCATCTATGGGAGGAGCACACAATTAGTAGCAATTAGGCAATTAGTGTGAATGTAGATTATTGCATTTGCATTTATGACTTCCCCTCATTACCTTAACATTTCAAGCTACACACCTTGGTTAAGGGGATTTAATTGCTATACATCAATTTGGAGTGCCTTGACTGATTTTCTATTCCCAAATCCATTGAATTGAAGCTCCTATTATCTCTAATCTACTCACAATTGATAAAATTGACCCATGTGTCTATGTTGGTCTCATCATAAGCTTTCAAAACCACCACACAAAGCTTGATTTGTCATGTGTATGATCAAGCTTTACATTAATTGACTCCACCAAGTTCTCTCCAACCAATTCTATGGTTTTTAGCAGCAAAGATAGAGCCTAAGTGTGTGTATGGGGGGCAAGATCAACTTTTTTCCCTTTGAGAGAGTCAATATTCTTTTGTTGTAATTTGGAAAGGATGCCTATATAAGGAAATACAAAAAGGAGGAGGGTTCCCACTTGTTTTGACCACTTGTTGTCAACTGGCAAAATTGAAAAAAAAAAGCATCAGGCTCTTTGAATTCGGCTTTTGGGTTCATGAGACTGGCTGGGTGCTCGGTGAAGGAAGCTTGTCCGGCGGCCTTTTGTATCCACTCCAAGCACTGTGACTAGCATCACCCTTGGTCCCTTGCATCCGATCGATAGACATAGCCCACACAATAAATTCTTCTAAAGAAATTTTTGGGTCGGGGCTCCCGTTCTCGCATCCTACTACCCTAAGGCTACCCCTTCCACCCCAAGCACCCATTCCCATAGTGCTCCTTTTGGCACCACAATAAGAATCAAATTCCCACACCATGCAATTTTCCTTTTTGGTGTTCCACAAGGGGAAGATCCATAGCTACTATCAAAGCTTCAAGGATTTCAACTTTAAGGGCCTTCTTCATTTTGAACTTCAAGAAATTCAACTTCAAAGCAATCAAAGCTTCTCAAGGTCTTCCATTAGAAGTAAAGCATTGAGCATTCAAAGGAGCTTTCTAGACTTCAAAGTGTTTCAAGGCTTCAAGTTCTTTGAATAATTGTAATTCAAAGCTTAAGTTTTGCACTCCAAGCACAATTATATTGCAATGTATGCCCAAATTCTCCTATATGTAGATGGTACAGCATTGTGCTTATGTGAGGAGATAGACACTACCCTTGAAGAGTCTTCAAATGGTAAGACCTCTCCATCTGGAACTATGAAAGAAAAGAAAATTCATTTCAAGGCAAGGAGCATTGGCATCAACATAAGAAAATTTTGGAGGTCATTTGGAGGGCCTTCTAAGAAAATAAATTTTCTGGAGTTCTCTCTCTAGAAAATAAGTGTGGTAAAAGAAAAGGTGTCCTCACACAACCATTCAAAAATTGTACTTCCAAGTAGATTCTTTTGATAGAGTCATAACGACCGTGAAGATTGAGAGAATGTCCCTTTTTAGTTATATTCAATGCACCTTGTCATCTTGGAGGGAGACTCAACATTTCTTGCACTGCGCAGTAATAGCTTTCTCATTTTCCTTACACTAAGCACTAATGACCCTCTTGCATTGAGAAATATTGGATTTCTCATCTTTGTTGCACTAAGCACTAATGGATATAGTCTCCACACCCACAAACCTCCTCATGAAATGTCCTAAATATCATCTACACATTGACTTGGATCCTCGACATCATACCTTTATGTAAGGGAAGCACAACCAACGTACAAGTCACAGAAGCAAGAAAAGAGAGATTGAGAGAAGGGGAAGCATAATATGTAGACTCTTAATCCTAAGATTGATGCCTCTCTTGCATTTACAAATCCTACTGGTCTGTTGACCTTTTCTGGTGATGGAGAGAATGTGTTGCTTGGCTATTGCAATGCTTTAACTGGCCAAGCTAAAAATCACAAATGCATACTTCATGCTCAAGCAAAGGAGATTTTACGACTCTCTGATTTTGCATTGTAATGACAAAAAAACCAAATTGCATCACATAGAGGAATTACACGTCCTACGAGAAAAGGTGAAGAGTTTACAAAATAAAGATACGAGCTTGGGTGCTCGTGTGCGAAAGAAGAAACTAAAGGAACCTTGAAACCTTGAAGGTTGGATCTGGTGGTCTTAAAAAAAGAATACAAGCATCGAGGAGAGGACTTCAATCTTATTGGTTTGACTTATGTATTGATTTCTTTGTAGACATGCTAATCAATCTATTGGCTTGACTAATTTATGATTTCTTTGTAGGCATTCTATCTATGTATTGAATTGACTTATGAACTACTTTCTTTGTAGACATGCTATCTATCCAAACAAGGAAAACATTGATCCCACAGCCAATGTAGGAAAGCGGTTGAAGCCCTTGATAAGCAGTAGTCTTGCAAAAGATATAATCCATGACAACAAGTTTAAGGTTTTGCAGAGGGATGTCGTGGACCGATTTATATCTCAGAATGCAATGCCTGCAATAGAGATACAATGCACACTTGAATCACTTGGTGTGAAAAAGAGAGGATATTCATCTATTCAACAGTGTGTCTCCTCCATATTTTTGAAGAAGGGAATAAAATCCAAGCTGCTACCAACAACAGGAAAGAGAGACTTTAGCTCAACAACGCACATAACAACTTTCGTGGTTGTCCCTTTCATATTCAAAGTACTACAAAGGCAGGCATAAAAGATGTGAAGGGACAAAGCGTGGAAGGGTATATCACTCCACCTATGTTAGCAAAGTTGAGCATATGCAATGGAAAAAATTGCATATGGTCGTGAAGGACAAGGATCCAGCTACTTGCAACACCAAGGTTTATGTTTGACATTCCATAGATGTTCTCTTTTTGATGTGTGACAAAGATGATTGGTCATAAGAGGATCTCAACAAGTTTAAGGAGAACCGCTTCTAAGGAAATCATTCAAGACAGCATGGAAAGATACTTTGATTACTCATTACATGGTACTCTCAAAACCATTCTTGTGATTAGAATAAATCATGCCAGTGTGTGTGCTTACCAATTTTTCTTCATTTGCAGCACATCATCCTCATCCATTTGCCATACTTCATTCAAAACTACAGAAATCTAGACATATGGAATACACAAGGCTTAGAAAATTCTCATTACATGGCGAGGAATGCCTCAACATTGTGGCTCTCGAGATAAGGCAAACAAATCTTCCTGCAGATAGAAAATACTTTGAATGTCATGGAGGAAAATGTATGTCCTGTCACCAAATCTAAATTCAGGCACGCTGGTGCACCCAAAACATGTCGATGCCAGATATGGGCTCGTGCAAGGCTATGGATGCATACAGGTGCACGTAGTGGTGCTGGGGCAGGTGTCTAAAGCCATAGCAGCGAGAGGATAGCGGAAATGTATGTTTAAAGCAGCTTTTTAGGCCAAAGGTGCAGTTGAGTGGTCCAGATGGGATGACAGGTCGAGATGTCCGAAATGCCAAAACAATGTCCTGAAAGGTAGTGCTCGGTGTGCTCTAGAAGTCGGTCCAAACGGCTCGTCAAACGAAGCCCCGGGGTTCTAGATATTGCAATTTAAAGAAAGGGTGTGTAGCAGATCCCCGACGGGCAGCGCAGATGGGGACAAGTGGCCCGGGCCGGTGTCAGTGCATACACGTGTAGAGCTTGAGTTATGGGGCATGCCGGTCTTCTCGGATTGTGAATCGGAGCTCTAGTTAGCAAGTTAAGGTCAGTTGAATATTTTTCGGGGGCCAGGTGGGGCCAGGTCTAAGCCCACTTGCCCGCAAGGGAGTATGTGCCATTTGGCAATTTTTCGGCCTCGCCAAGGTTCTTGGGGGGTAGTGTGCACTATGTAGAGCTAGTCGGAGTCGACGACACTTGAGTCGGAGTCCGGAGCATGGAGGTATGTTTGGCCGAGGTCGGCAGTTCGTAGCGAACGTGGATGGTTGGATGCTTTTTTCCATGTTTGGGACATGCCGTTTGAGGCCGTGAGGCGATCTGAATGAAGTGGAGTTCATGGGGTGTGGTAAGAGCAAGCCGGAACTCCAATTTAGAATGGTCCAACAAGCTGACGAAAAGTGTGTACGTACGAGCACCGACAGCATGCGCAACGAGTACTTGGAGAATTTTTTTTGAAAATGCAACAGTTGAATCGTGGGAGTTCTTGGGGGAAGAAGAGAAAAGCCAAAGGTTAAGCTTTAAGGCTAAGAAGGGAATGGCAAAGGTATAAGGTGCAGACCCCAAAAAAAAAGTGCGCTGGCTGAAAAGCCACTCTTTTTGGAAAGTTTGAAACAAAAAAAAAAAGCAATAGGATAAAACCCCCAATATTGGGCCACTTAAGAGAGTTGACAAATTGCCGCCAGAGGTCTGCACTGTCTTCACCTTGGAATGGCGCGTTCGAGAGCTGAATGCTAGACCTAGCTGTGGTAGAGACGACGCCACAAGCGATGACGTGCGCAGGCAACAGGGTGTGAAACAAAATTTCACGTGTAAAAAATTTGGCCACCAGCAAGAAGACACTGAAGGGCCTAAATCAAGCCGGTGTGCCAGCACACTTGAACTCAAGATCCGACGGCGAGAGCCCCATCACAGCGCGCAGTAACCAGTCCACCACGGGGGTTGAATTTTCCTAATACTGGAATGAAACTACTTTATTAAAGACGGCAGAAGGGTCCCAGCACAGGGACCCGGTTTTTTATTGGGGGTTTTACCCTAAGGAAAGGGAGCAACGACGGCGCCGTCGTTGCCCCTTGGGATTTAAGAAAGAAGGGGAGTTAGTTTTTTTTTTTTTTTTTGGGGGGGGGGGGGGGGGGGGGGGGGGGGTGTTGGGTGTTCGCTCGTTTGAAGGCAAAGAGCTGCTTGTTCGTTTGGAGCCATGGAGAGCTCACGAAGAGCAGTGGCCATGGAAACCTTCAGGCTGGGCTTGAGCGAGGCTCGCCCTTTCGTGTGTTTTGGTCCACGCCGGTTGCGGCGATGAAGATTGTACAATTTTTTTGGTGTGTCTATGAAAGAGAAAGCCCCCATTCCAGTGGATTATTTGCTTCGTCTCCCCCTCTTCCCCCCTTCTCTTCTGCTCTCGTGTGTGTGTGTGTGCGGGCGTGTCGGCAAGGGTGTGCCGCCCCGACGAAGTGTTGCAGAGAGAGAGAGAGAGAGAGAGAGAGAGAGAGAGAGAGAGAGAGAGAGAGAGAGAGAGAGAGAGAGAGAGAGAGAGAGAGAGAGAGAGAGAGAGTGGTGTTTTGCATGTGTGGGAGAGCGCAAAGGCTACTGCATTGGAGTGTGCAGGTTGTGTGAGTTAGTGTGCGTTTGTGTGAGTGCGTGTGCGTGTGCGCGCGGAGTCTGGTGAAAAGTGTGAGTTGAAGGTGCTCGCCAAGTGGATTGGGGTGTAGTGTGTGCCCTGGGCTCTAGGAGGCAACCGTGTTAGCATGCTGGGTGCATCCCCCATTCCCCCTGTCCATCTTCTGGTGCCCCCACTGAGGAGCGCGTTGATAGCTCCCCGGTGATGTGATTTGAAGTAAAGATGTGGCAAAGCAGTGGCCCGATCTTCAGCGGACGCGAGGATGCGGATGACTGGCTGGGAGATTATGAATTATTCCTGTTGTCATTGCAGATGACAGGTGATGAAGACAAGGTGCGTACGGTGCCCTTGGTGCTACGAGGAAAAGCAAAGCTTTGGTTTGATGGTCTGCAGGCAGCAGACAAACAAGTTTGGCAGGGATTTCGAGAGCAGTTTCTGCTGTGGTTTCGCAAGGTCGTGTCGGTGGATGAAGTGGATGCCAGGATCAAAGGCCTGCGGCAAGATGTAAGCGCCAATTTTGAGGTTTTTGTAGCGGAGTTTGAAGCTTGCTGGAAACATTTGGTGGCTGTCACCAATGTGATCAATGGCGATTGCTTCAAGCTGGAAAATTTTTTGGCTTGTTTGCATCCGGTGGTTCGAGAAAAAGTGGATGACAAAGAGCTTAAGTGCTATTCTGAAGCAGTTCAAGTGGCCAGGGTTAAGAGCCGCAAAGTGAAAAGGAAAGTGGAGCTTGGCTTGCTTAAGCCGGTAGAGTGTGCGCCGATTGTGGCAGCAGCAGGATGTTCTTTGGATAGGTCAAGGATGGTGCCAATGGTACGAAGTGTGCAGCCTCTGGAGGTAAAGCCGATGGCCAGTTTTGCTTGTGTGGAAGTGCCTATTTGCAGGATGCTAGTGCCAATGGTGGATGCGCTTGCCAACGAGGGCAAGCCATGTGTTGAGGAGAGCCTGTGTGTGGAAAAGATGGCAGATACCAAGTGCCAAGTGCAGCTTGAGGAGATGGTAGAGCCTATTCTTGTGGAGGGTTTGCTTGAGAAAGTGGCAGATTGTGGCCGAGATGCCAGGAGTTTGGAGCTTGATGATAAGAGTGTGCAGGGCCAAGTTGGCGGTGGTCAAGCCTTTGTGGAGCTTAAGAGTGAAGATGTAGCTACCGAGTCGGCCTATGACAATGGTGATGAGAGTTCGAGCTTGAGCTTATGGGAGGCAGGTGAAGAGGACGAGTCCACGGCCTATGGCGAGGAGACAGACTCCAGTGAGCTTGAGATGGTGCAGATAAAGCTGCCTTGCTATGTGCATGAAGAGGTGATGGTTGCCACTGTGGCTGAGGAGCATGAGGAAGTGCCCAAGCTTGAGGATGATGGTATGCACATAAATGTCTTGTGTGGCACCATGCTAATGGTGATGTTGGTTAAAGTGGCCGTACATTGGGCTTTGGTCATGAGACAGGTAAGGAGCTCGGACAAAGAGGAAGCTGCCATGGTTGTGGAAAGTGAGCAGGTTATAGAGGATGGTCTGCAGGAGGCATTGGTTGAGCCATGTGGCTCTGTTTGCATGGATGAGCCTGAGGAGCCAATGGTCGAGGCCACCACAGGTTTGGAGTGCAATGAGATGGTGCCGGTAGAGAGGCCTTTGGGTGATGAGCAGGTGCATTTGGCCATGGATTAGGAAGAGCAGGCTGTGGATGCGGTGAAGCCATCAATGGAGGTGTGCACTTGGATGTTGAAGGCCATGCTTGTGAGTACAGCTATGCAGTGGGCATGTAGCTAGTTACAGGAGTCTGTGGAGGAGTCCTCCACTTTACATGGTTGGGTGGGAAGGTCAGGTTTGTCCATCGATGTTGGTATGTTTGTTGGTGTGGCCGTTGGGCAAAGTGGTGAGCACGATAGTGCTCTTTTGAGTGCTTGGATGCCAGTGGCTACGTGGAGCAGTGAGGCTATGTTGTGTGCACTTTGGATGCACTATTGTGTTTGTGTTGGGGTACAATGCTACAGGGAATTGCTACTTGTGCATGGACAAGACCAGTGCCAGGTGTTTGACCCAGGTGGATGATAGTGGATAAAGCAGGGGGTTGGGCAACCCTCCTAAAGGAAGGGCAGCAGATCAGGAGCTATGTATATATTGTACATACAGGTTGTGGTGTGGTTTGAGGTTTGCTTTTGGTGGTTATGCCGTTTTGGCATGCAATGACTATGCTTTTGGTTGAGCATAAATGCTCAACAAGGGGGTGGGCAATGATGGTGCACCCAAAACATGTCGATGCCAGATATGGGCTCGTGCAAGGCTATGGATGCATACAGGTGCACGTAGTGGTGCTGGGGCAGGTGTCTAAAGCCATAGAAGTGAGAGGATAGCGGAAATGTATGCTTAAAGTGGCTTTTTAGGCCAAAGGTGCAGTTGAGTGGTCCAGATGGGATGACAGGTCGAGATGTCCGAAATGCCAAAACAATGTCCTGAAAGGTAGTGCTCAGTGTGCTCTAGAAGTCGGTCCAAACGGCTCGTCAAACGGAGCCTCGGGGTTCTAAATATTGCAGTTTAAAGAAAGGGTGTGTAGCATATCCCCAACGGGCAGCGCAGATGGGGACAAGTGGCCCGGGCCGGTGTCAGTGCATACACGTGTAGAGCTTGAGTTATGGGGCATGCCGGTCTTCTCGGAGTGTGAATCGGAGCTCTGGTTAGCAAGTTAAGGTCAGTTGAAGATTTTTCGGGGACCGGGTCTGAGCCCACTTGCCCGCAAGGGAGTATGGGCCATTTGGCAATTTTTAGGCCTCGCCAAGGTTCTTGGGGGGTAGTGTGCACTATGTAGAGCTAGTCGGAGTCGACGACACTTGAGTCGGAGTCCGGAGCATGGAGGTATGTTTGGCCGAGGTTGG
Organism: Adiantum capillus-veneris; assembly: GCF_014529385.1. Classification (NCBI taxonomy): domain Eukaryota; kingdom Viridiplantae; phylum Streptophyta; class Polypodiopsida; order Polypodiales; family Pteridaceae; genus Adiantum; species Adiantum capillus-veneris. The sequence goes on from NC_140951.1 coordinate 77,858,207, forward strand.
CAGTTCGTAGCGAACATGGATGGTTGGATGCTTTTTTTCATGTTTGGGACACGCCGTTTGAGGCCGTGAGGCGATCTGAATGAAGTGGAGTTCATGGGGTGTGGTAAGAGCAAGCCGGAACTCCAATTTAGAATGGTCCAACAAGCTGACAAAAAGTGTGTACGTGCGAGCACCGACAGCATGCGCAGCGAGTATTTGGGGAAGTTTTTTTTGAAAATGCAAAAGTTGAATGGTGGGAGTTCTTGGGGGAAGAAGGGAAAAGGCAAAGGTTAAGCTTTAAGGCTAAGAAGGGAATGGCAAAGGTATAAGGTGTCTGACCCAAAAAAAGAGTGTGCTGGCTGAAAAGCCATTCTTTTTTGGAAAGTTTGAAACAAAGAAAAAAAGCAATAAGGAAAGGGAGCAACGACGGTGCCGTCGTTGCCCCTTGGTTAGTTTTTTTTTTTTTTGGGGGGGGGGGGGGGGGGGGGGGGTGGTTTTGGGTGTTCGTTCGTTTGAAGGCGAAGAGTTGCTTGTTCGTTTGGAGCCATGGAGAGCTCACGAAGAGCAGTGGCCATGGAAACCTTCAGGTTGGGCTTGAGCGAGGCTCGTCTTTTTATGTGTTTTGGTCCACGCCGGTTGTGGTGATGAAGATTGTACAGTTTTTTTGGTGTGTCTATGAAAGAGAAAGCCCCCATTGCAATGGATTTTTTGCTTTGTCTCGCCCCCCTTCCCCCCTTCTCTTCTGCTCTCGTGTGTGTGTGTGTGTGTGTGTGTGTGTGTGTGTGTGTGTGCGTGTCGGCAAGGGTGTGCCGCCCCGACGAAGTGTTGCAGAGAGAGAGAGAGAGAGAGAGAGAGAGAGAGAGAGAGAGAGAGAGAGAGAGTGGTGTTTTGCATGTGTGGGAGAGCGCAGAGGCTACTGCATTGGAGTGTGCACGTTGTGTGAGTTAGTGTGCGTTTGTGTGAGTGCGTGTGCGCACAGAGTCTGGTGAAAAGTGTGAGTTGAAGGTGCTCGCCAAGTGGATTGGGGTGTAGTGTGTGCCCTGGGCTATAGGAGGCAACCGTGTTAGCGTGTTGGGTGCATCCCCCATTCCCCCTCTCCAACGCCAAAAAGAATTAACTTAGTTTGTTTCTCATCGAATTCAGTCACATCCAAGGGTAGCTTACATCATTTTGCATTGTTCAACCTCCTTTGCTTCTGCCTCAAAGTCAATAGCCTCCTCTATCTATTCCACTTCATTGTAGTCCTTCTCTCGACATCCTCTTGTTCATCTGGTGGTAGATCTTGTTGCTCCATGATTTCATGAGGGTTTTTAATAAGACTAGCAAATAGTATATATAGATAGAAAAGAAAGCCAAAGGACTCCTGGATAAGCTTGCACTCCTTTTTGTGCATAGGGCACCACAAGGGTCTGTATGACATGGAAACCGATTGTACTTTTTACATGAACCTCATTTGGGATCACAATCTCTGAAGTGAAAAACCACCATGTCATCAAGAATGACCCTGCCCTTTTGCACCTCTAGCTCAAACCTCTCCCTTTCAGGCTTTAAGAAATTGGCATGCTGAGCTAGAAGATCATCGAGATTGAAGGTGGCATTAAATATGCCACATATCTTATGAAGTTTTTCATTATCTCTTGCAGATATTACAAAGTCAAAAAGCCTTTCATCAATGACTACAAGTTCTTCCACAATAATTGTCTCTTTTTCCTTCTTCTGTTTTGTCCTGCACTTTGTAGGTGGCCCATATTCAGTGCTTGATATAAAATACACCTTCCTCTTTAGTGAGTTGAGCACATGACCCTTGGGTGTTGTAGTGTCCTCTTGACTTGCAGAAGGTTCTGACTCTACCTCTGAAGCATCCACATTTGAGTTCAACACAAGCTCCTCTGCTGCCACACTGCCAATCTCTAAAGGCTCATTGAAGTCAATATTTCTCTTCTTTGAACCTGTTAACAACTGCAGTGAAGACAATGAGCAAACATGGCAACAAACACACACACACACACACACACACACACATTTGGTCACTTTATCTGGCTATGAATGCTTCACCCAGCTACACACTTACACTTGAGCTATTGATATAGATTATGATTTTTTATGGGGGACTACCTTGAGCCTATATCCTGGAAGAATTTAAGTGAAACTGATGAGTATTGTTACCATATACACATGGTAGTGATGTGTGTGAACACACTAGGACCGCCGGGGCATTTTTCCCTCTTTAGGAGGTTTTTCCCCCGTGCATTGTATATACTTCCATCACTCTATGGCTATCTATCTTTGCTACGTTAAGCTTCCTTCATCTTCTCCAAGCTGTGTGCATTTCCCTGCAATTCTAATTCCAACAATTGGTATCAGAGCAGGTTGCGTCCTCTCGGACTTAGTCGCCAGCAACTCCAGCACACACCTACTCACTTTCTCTAATTTGAGTGAGCTTTGGTGAGCGTTCTGATTCGGGCTCATTTCAACCTCCATTTTCACTACAACCAGGTCTACACAGGCAATTTTGTCATTTTGTGCAAAAGTTTTGTCAACGCCAATTATTGCATAACAGGTCCCATACAGTCTACTGTGGGTTGTGCTATATAGCACGTGCTGGTACCACTCAGTTTCTCCTCATTTTGGGCAGTTTTCACATCAGGTGCAGGCATCTTCCATGGTTGACAACAACACAGATGCGTTCAAGATGTTTGCCACTGAGGACAGATTGGATGGGAACAATTACCCTATGTGGGCTTACATGATGCAACATGTTCTTGTGTGAAAGGGTGTTTGGAATATTGTGCAGGGCATTGATGTACGTCCTAGTTCTGAGGATGTAGGTGATGTCGAGGATGTTGCAGGTCTTGTTGTTGTTAGAGTTGTTTTGCCCATGGAGAACAAGCTCATTGGGATGTAAAGGATGCATAGGCTCATGTGTTGATTGCATTGTCTGTGAAGCGCACCATTACTCCTCACATTCATTCAACAAAATCTACAAATCAGGCTTGGGATATTCTGGCTGGTCTTTATGCAAGCCGCAATGAGGCAAAAATTGCATTGCTGCGTAAAGAGTTGGAGTCAAAGATTATTCATGAGGAAGATGATATGGACACTTTCCTTGCTTGTGTGAAGGATACCGATGAGCAACCTATTTCTAAAGGTGAAGTCATTTTAGACAGTTTTCTTGTGCAGATTGTTCTTGATGCCTTACCAGATTCTTACCAGACTTTTGCTAGTACTTGGAGACTTATGACCCAAGGAAATCTTGAAGTTGTCAATTTTGATGCATTATGCACATTGCTATTGCAAGAGTCACTTTCCAAAAAAAACAGGACTAGACAATGTGCAATTGAACAGGCTTTTATTAGTGCTCAAAGAAAGGGTGGTAACAGAAATGTAGCCACTTCTTATGGTTCTTTTACGAGTGGAAAATCACCTATTCCTAATTCTTCTGTTGGCAGTAATTTGTTTGGAAATTTTGGTGATAAGGGAAAAAAGAATATGCATTACCATTATTGTAAAGCTAATGATCACTTGATCAAACAGTGTCCTAAATTGAAGGCCAAAGAGGCTAAGAAGAAAGAGGGTGGTTCCACTGCAAATGTTGGTTCCACTACAAATGCAGCCATTGTTGAGTCTTCTGTGAAAGGAGATTGTGATGTTGATGTTGATGCAGAATGGGCTTTTCGTGCAGAGTACACTTACAATCTTGATTTCCATGATGCATGCCTGTCAGTTGCTGTAGATTCACATGTGTGGTATTTTGATAGTGGTGCTACAAAGTACATTACCTCACATTGTGAATTGTTCACCTCTCTTGAGTTTGTCCCTCATGGGAATTCAGTCACTTGTGCCAACAATGCCTCTTATCCGATTCAGGGAGTTGGAAAGATTGTGCTTACTACTACAAATGGCAGTTCTTTTACACTTATTGATGCACTTTATGTACCTGGGATCAAGAAGAATCTTTTGTCTGTATCTGCACTTGCTAGACTTGGACTTGTAGTCGAATTTGTGGATGACAGATGTATAGTTCATGATCTCAATTTTGGTGATGAAATTGTTGCATCTAGCCTTTTGTGCCGTGGGTTGTATAAGCTCACTTTTTATGACAAGTGTGGACAAAATTTTGCAAATGCAGTTGCAGATTCAAGGGCTGTTTCAGATGCAAAATTATGGTATGCACGTTTTGGGCATCTAAATTTTGCTAATTTGCTGCGTTTGTAGAAATCTGATATGGTTGCTTCTTTGCCGCCTCTTGAAGCACCTGTCAAACATGTTTGTGAAGGCTGTATTTTGGGTAAGATGCAGTGTTCAAATTTTCCAAAGGATGGTTCAGTTAGGGCCGCATGCAGGTTGTAGCTTGTGCATAGTGATGTTTGTGGGCCCATGCAAACTCCGTCCTTGGGAAATTACCTTTACTTCATGACTTTCCTTGATGATTACTCCAGGCATGCATGGGTATTTCTGCTTAAAGAAAAGTCCGAAGTTTTTACATGCTTCAAACAATTTCTGGCTATGGCCAAAAATGTCTTGAAATGTACTATGGGCACCCTCCGTTTTGACCGAGGGGGGGAGTATATGTCTCATGAATTTAATGCATTTCTGGCTAGTTGTGGGATAAAACACCAATGTTCACTGCCTTATACGCCTCAGCAAAATGGTGTTGTTGAGAGGAAAAACAAGTCACTTACAAAAATGGCACGATGTATCGTCAAAAGTCAAGCTTTGCTACGTTTGTTTTGGCTTGAGGCCATCATGTGTGCCACTTATGTACTTAACAGGTGTCCTACAAAATCTTTGCAAGACACCTATTTTAATAGGTGTCCTGCAAAGCTTTGCAGTCTATTACTTATGTATTTAACAGGTGTCCTACAAAAGCTTTGCAGTCTATTACTCCGTATGAAGCATGGCATGATAGAAATCCTTCTATTGAGCACATGCGTGTTTTTGGCTGTTTGGCATATGCTTTGCTGCCACAAACACGGCACAAAAAATTGGATGATAAGGCTGTCAAATGTATTTTTGTTGGTTATAGTGCAGAAAGCAAAGGTTACAGGTTGTATTGTCCACAAACAAAACATATTCTGGTTTCACGGGATGTATTGTGTGTGGAAGATTCTCTTCAGCCCTTGTTGTTATGTACTAGAGACAATAATGTAAGCTCACAGGACATTTATGACACTTTGTTGCCTCTTTTCAGTGGTGGAAATATGAATGTAAGTTCCAATGAGGCAAATGTACAACCTATAGGGGTTTCTGAAAATGTTACAGATCAGCCTATTAATGATGCAGATGTACATGATGTACTTGATGAGGAAAGGGCTAAAAATGAGCAGGCTAGAGGTATACCAAAATGGCTAGTGCACTCTTTGCGTGACAGTAAATTGGATGCACCTTTGTCTAGTCATACTCGTTCAGGCTCTTGCCATGCATCATATGCATCAGATTGTTATGCTTTGGCTGTGTCTAGATTACATGATGTTGAGGAGCCTCTGTCTTTTGATGAAGCACAGAATTCAAAAAATTGGATGGATGCCATGCAATCAGAATATGATGCACTTATAGAAAATGACACATGGACTTTATGTGATTTGCCTCCTCGAAAAAAGGCCATTGGTATGAAGTGGGTTTACAAGTTGAAACGCAAGCCGGATGGTGAGATCAATCGCCATAAGGCTCGACTTGTTGCAAAGGGTTATGCACATCAAAAAGGCATAGATTATGAAGAGACTTTTTCTCCCACTTTTTGTATGACTACTGTGCATTTTCTATGTGCATTGGCAACTCATTTTGGTTGGGATGTACATCAATCATACATAGTTACTACTTTCTTGAATGGTGACATATTTGAGGAATTTTATGTAGCACAACCTCGCGATTTTGTCAAGAAAGTGGACAAAGTGTGAATATGTAAGAAGGCTTTGTATGGGTTGAAGCAATCTCCTCGTGCTTGGTATGAGAAAGATGACACTCATTTGGTCAAACGAGGCTTTTGTAACAGTCCGACAGAAAGCACATTGTACGTAAAACGTGAGGGTGATGTACTTCTCATTGTGGTTCTTTATGTAGATGATTTGTTGATCACTGGACCAAATGAGCAACATATTACTAAATTTAAGGCTGATTTGAATGCTACTTTCAAGATGAAATATTTGGGGATGTTGCATCATTACTTGGGTATACAATTTAAGCAGTGTGATGGTGGTATTGCCTTGTGTCAGAAAAGTTACATAGAGACATTGCCATGTAAGTTTGGACTTGAGGATTGCAAACCTGTTGCCACTCCCATGGAAATAGGTTTGAAATTGAGTCTTCATGATGCTCGTGATCCTGCAGATGTCACTCTTTACCAAATTGTTGTTGGATGCCTCATTTATGTATGCAACACGAGGCCGGATATTCAGTTTGGACTCTCACAGGTCAGTAGATTTATGCATAGCCCAGGGTCTAAGCATTGGCAGGATGTTAGGAGGATTTTCCACTACCTTAGTGGCACTTTACATCTTGGCTTGTTTTATCCCAAGGGGAGATCATTGCCGCCAGGCTTACATGCTTTTTCGGACTTAGATTGGGCTGGTTTTCTTGACACGCGAGTGTCCACAAGTGGTTTTTGTTTCATGCTTGGTAGTTCATGTATATCATGGTTGAGCAAGAAGCAACGTACTGTGGAAACTTCTAGTTGTGAGGTTGAGTACAAGGTAGTCTTTGTAGCTACGGTTGAGTGTGTATGGCTCAGACACCTTATGGCTGATTTGAGTGTTGGACAGGATACTGCCAACACTATCTACACTGACAGTCAGAGTTCATTGGAGGTTGCAAGGAACCCAGTTTTTCATGCTCGCACAAAGAACATTGAAGTGCATTACCACTATGTCACGGAGAGGCTCTCAGCAGCAGGAGAGATCAGCTTGGCTTATGTGCCAATACAGGATAACCTTGCAGAACTTTTCACAAACAAATTGTCTCGTGAGAATCTCAAAGCTTTGGTCTTACTCCCCTTTGTGGATTGATCATGTCCTTAGGGCATGGCACTTCCCTTTATTTGTGTGTCAGCTCTCGTTCACCGCATCACTCCAGCGAGGATTTGTTACCATATACATGTGGTAGTGATGTGTGTGAACACACTAGGATCGTTGGGGCATTTTGTCCCTCTTTAGGAGATTTTTTCCCCCGTGCATTGTATATACGCCCATCACTCTAGGGCTATCTATCTTTCCATTGCACACTAAGTAGTATACTCTCTGTTGTGTGCCTTGAGCTTCCTTCATCTTCTCCAAGCTGTGTGCGTTTCCCTGCAACCATAATTCCAACAAGTATATTGCAGATTTTCTTTTGGGCTAGTACCCTTCCTACAATAGTTTGGCTTAAGTAGAGTTAGGTGTTAGCTTGACTTGGTGTAATCACACCAGTGCATTGATGTGACACAACTTTTAGCCTAGAATATCTTGCCTATCCCTAAACTATATTAGAAGATACTACTAGTTGGCCAAGAATATTGTACTTGTACACACTAGGTGGAGCTTGCTATACTTGACCATTTGAGCAGTTTGGGCTAGTGGGAACTCACCCTTTAATTACTTATGGAAATATGACTAGGTGGTGTGGAATCATACCCCTAAAATCTTATTTCATGGGTTTTTAACCCGGGGACGTTGGGGTACACACTCTTAAAAGATGGTTCTCTTCTCGAGCATGAAATGAATGGCACTGCAGTTCATCATCCTATCTATTGCAGTGCATCACCCCCTATTCTCACTCTCTCTATCTCCCCTACACCTTGGCCATAGTTACACGCTAGCATAGTAATTGTGAGGCACCACCTGATCACCTAGATATGGTGCAGATTTTACGAGCTGAGATTGCAAGTGATGCTATCAATACTTGACTGATGGGGTTTCTATATCAAGGTCAGGGTGGCTGATCCCCCTTACTTAGCCTTGCTTTATAGCTGTCTGGGTATCATAGAAAAATAAAGTAAGCCCTATGTTTCCTCGCTGACTTTACTATTATGCCTCAAATTTTACTGCATGGTGGGTGTGCACTACTTCCCTACACTTAAACATTACACCTTGGTGATAATTGAGCAAGGTTGTTCTTCTCAGGTTGGTAAAATGTCTACATGTTGCCATAATTGGTTTATTTTCAAGGTTTTGAGCTATGGCATTTATTTTATATTACTGATGATTTTTATTAAAAAAACACATTACTCTGAGTAGGCTGTCAATAAAATTTTTATGTTTATAACATGTTTTTTCCAACCTCTTCCATGGGATTGATTGATCCTTCTCATTGGTTGTGATTAATTTTATTTTATTTATTGAACAAGAAGTCTCACATCTTGGAGGAGGAGCTAGCAAACATCCCTACCAACATCTTTATTGGAATACTTCAAGCGGCTGATGGCACAAATGTCAAGAAGGCCATATTACCCAAAGAGCTATGGAATTTGCACCAACAAAGATAATTCATCAAGGGGTCTAGGTGCTTACAGATGGACACATTTTTCAGACTGCTACCATGGGGTATAGACTTCCAGAGAGCCCACAAGCGAGTACAATGGCGAGGCTACACTAACTAACAAATATCGAGAGATAATCAAGGTTTGAATCACCATAATCTTATCAACCAAGCACTCCATCTACCTCTTGGTAGTCACAATCTACTCCTAAATACCAAAGCTATTGATAATGACAAGGCCTTTGCCAAGCAGTAAGGCCATAAGTTCACAAACAAAGACCTGGTGTATTCAGAGATAGAGCTTCCGTTGCGGTTGATCTCTCAGCACCTCAAAGTACAAAAGCCGCCATGATATACAAAACCCAACCTGCACATTGCGGTTGTCATGGCGATGGGGCTTTCTGAACAAAGGGTGGTCTGATATGACTTGCGAAATTACATTCTTGAAAATCTGGTCAAATCAAACCTGAAGAATAGTGAAAGAAATAGGAAGTACATGAATGCAGGGCTAGTGCTCACAAGGATAGCCTACCAAGCCCTTGAGATGATCGACCAACTACCGTGACCAACTCTCAAATCGATCTTTTACACAAATCTAAGCAGCATGCGATCCGGGTGGCAAGTTCTTCATCAACACTAGGCACCAAAAAGATAATAAGATAGAGCTCAAGAAAGAGAGCATCTGATAGTGAAGAAATTGAAACCTACATAGAGCTTAGTGGCAAAATAAAGCCCAAAAACAAAGACACCCTTCTGAGTTCCAAACCATAGCTGATGAAGAGGAAGAGGATGAAGAGGAGGATATCACCATCCCTCTAGTGCAAGTCAAGCAGAGATCAATAGAGCCAAAGAATAAAATTCCAATCTCCTACACTCATAGATCAACGAAAGAGGTAGAGAGACTTAGGGAGGAGCAAAAACAAAAAATTGAGTAAAGAAAAGAAAAAGGTAGAAGTAGAGGAAGCTAATGGGACGAGGAGGAGGAGGATGATCTAAATAAGCCCCTCAAGCAGAGAAAAGCTAAAGGATAGAGAAAATCAAACAATACAAGAGGAGAACACCGGATGATAAGGTGTAGCTTGCTGACACCATGCGACAACATATCCACAATTTCCTCAAGCAAAAAGCGAAGAAAAGAGCTCAAGAGGAGTCCAAAAGAAGAAAACGAATGACCTAGAATTCTTTGATGAATCCTCAAATATCAAGGAAGAAGATGACAGGGAGTCGCCAAGGGAGGAGACGGGGGTGGAATCTCTAGAAGTCCACACAGAAACAATGCCACCTCTTGCTAAAGACACAAAAGGTGAACTTGACAACAAGCAAGCAAAACTCAAGAGCAGCAACCTCTGGAGCAGCAAGCTATTGAAGACAAAGAGAAGGAGGAATTGAGAGAAAGCCAGTCAACAATAGGCTCCTCCATAGCCACAAGAATCTGAGAACCAATAACAAGACCACAAAGAGAAAGAACTGGAAAGGATGAAGCACGCTTCAACCACTGAGAAAGAGCAAGAAAATAAAGAGATACTAGAGAAGAAAGAGCAGGAAGTTGGCACCTCTCAGCATCACATCACATCCAAAAGAGGGCTAGTATCTCCATGCTTGAGGGCTATAATAGAAGATGGTGCAAGGGGATGCACACTTAGAGCACATCATGTTGTAGTTCCAGTGTCAAAAATCCATTACTAGCCTATGGGAGCTAGATGTGAGAGATGCTAAAACAAAAGCACTGACATTGGAAGAAGTAAACTAGAGGCTCCAACAGCAAGTGGAAGAGCTCCAAGATAGCCATATCAAGCTCAAAGAGGATTTGAAAGAAGAAGGAAACAATGAATCTCTACCTGATCCTGCAAGAGCACATTTAAACAAATAGCCAACTATAGCATGTAGGTAGAGATGTAGACCCTAGAAGAAAAGTTATAAGCGGAGCAAAAAAAGAACACAACTCTCAAGGAATCATATGGTGTGGTAAAAAACACACTAACATAGCTCTTAACAATGCAAGACACACCTACCCCAGCTTCAACATCATCAGATCCAGTGGCAATTTTAGAAGAGTTAAAAGCACTTAAAGAGGAGCTCACATAAGAAAAATATGGTAGACAAATCTTGACATCAGGACATAGGGCTATCTAAGCCTAGAAACATTAGGAGATAATGCAGCTCAAGGAACAACTAGCAAGGGTACAAGTAGAGTTAGTTGCCCAGAAGGAGGAATTTGCTTTGGAGCTACAAAAGAAAGATATGGCAATCAATGTCGTCCAAGCCTAAGTAGTCGTGCCAGCTCCACCAACCCATACAGAGAGATAGAGTTCACAAGGGTAGACCTACCCTCTAGTAGAGCTTCTAGGTACATCTACTGAGGGAGGTTTCCATGACTTTGAAGCCACAAAAGAAATCATGAAGTGGATCTCAAAAGTACAAGATCCCTCTCACCGAGAGTACATGCAATACAAGGTGAAGGTATTGAAATCAGCGTCCTCCTGATGATCAAACCAGATAAAATAGTACAAAATTTTGTCCATGACATGATTCCATTACCACTCATTAAACACAAGGGTCTCATGTGGAAGAAGAAATCATTGCCCACTCTTAACCAAACCTCAAAGGGGATTACAAAGATGTACCTATGATAGTGGACCAGGTGCTAGAAATTCTAAAAAAGTAGCCCCTATGGCAAAAGAAATGGTTTGAAAAGAAACTACAAGATGAGACCATGTCTAGAAATGGACCCAAGCATCTCAGGATTGACCCAACATATTGCCCAAGTCCACAACGGTGATCTTGGGATACTCATTTCACATGGAAAAGCGGAAGGCCATCTCTACTCAATTACCCAGTCCTATTTAAACTGGCCAACAACTTCATGCCATCAAAAAGATATATGATTCATACATTACAAGGGGTAATCACACAAATGTATGATGTCCAAGATTTCACTTGTTAGATGTTGTAAAGATCACCAAAATGCTTATTACCTTGGCATGTGTTTTTGGAGGCTTATGATGAAATATGGAAATAGAGATTCCAAGCTGCAACATTGTCATGAGGTTGTGTGCTTGTGTCATGTTTTTCCTTTGCAATATTTGCAAACATTTGAGGAGGCATCAATGACATGTTTTGTTGAGATGGATTTCTACCATCTTCAACCCCATGATGAAAGATCTGCCTGCCCGCCACATAGCCTACCAAAGCACAATGATGAACAAACCTTTGAAGGATTTGGCACTCCAAGTGGAGATTGAGACCCAAGCAAAAAATTTAGATGCCTCATTAAGACTATAGAGGAAATGACTTTGGATTACTAGAGCCTCTAGTACATCAGTGAGCTACTACCAAAGCTAAAGCCAAATCCAAAGACAACAACCAAGACAAAGCTTGCATGAGGGTGTGCAAAGACTAGGAAGGGGGGAATGTTGATAGACAGACCTTAAAAGTTTATATTTCTTTTCATTTAAAAGAGATGTGTAACTAAATTATATCTCCTAATAACTTCGAAGAAAATAAATTCACTACCTACCAAGGAAACTCTAAAGAGAAAAAAACTCTGAAACAAAAGCTAATAAACAAGAAATATAGAACCGTATCAATGCAACCAATGCAAACTAGACTACCTCCTTATATGGGCATGGAAGTCTTTTGACTTTCCACTTTCATAAAGCTTTTCATTCCTAAACTCACTCCTTAACTCACCCTTCACTTATGCACTCTAAATGTTTTGAAAGGGATTTTATTTCTCAAAGATTAGGTAGACCTAATGACATGATCGTGTAAGGCTACTCATAGCACACGTAGTGCTCTCACTCCCCTCCCTCCGCTCTCTCTCTCTCTCTCTCTCTCTCTCTCACACACACTCTCTCTCTCACACACACACACACACACACACACACATATTAGCAAGCTCCATCTCCTTGGTCTGTGTCACGCTTCACATTTTCTCCTTTTGCTCCCCTTTTCCTCTCTCTCTCTTACTGATTCATGGTAGTCCTCTTGAGACAATGTCCCACTCATGTCAGATGTTGCAACTCCTCGCTCCCTCTCTGTCTTTCTCATTCAAGGCAAGGTCTTAGCTAAGCTACTACTTCTCTCTCTCTCTCTCTCTCTCTCTCTCTCTCTCTCTCTCTCTCTCTCTCTCTCTCTCTCTCTCTCTCTCTCTCTCTCTCACACACACACACACACACACACACAAAAGCACTAGGTGCTTCATTGTTTATTTAACTCTACATTGTAGGATGTCATAGAAGAAGAGATGGGCTATGACCACAAAGTCCTTGTAACCAAACCTGTCAGTCCAAGGGCCACCATGGAGGTCAAGGACCACGGGCCAAGGGCGGCTGCTAATGGAGATGGGATCCTAGGGGCAAGGCCTATAAAGGGAGGTCTGGTGGAGGATCGAGGCTAGGCAGTCCCAGGGCCTTTCTCTGGTATTAAAGCTCAGGGGGGAGAGCTATGGTGGAAGGGGTCCTTGCATGGCTTGTGCATCTCTCTCTCTCTCTCTCTCTCTCTCTCTCTCTCTCTCTCTCTCTCTCTCTCTCTCTCTCTCTCTCTCTCTCTCTCTCTCTCTCTCTCTCTCTCTCTCTCTCTCTCTCCCTCAAGGAGGCGTGGATTCTGAAGAGGCATGCAAGGATTAAGCTTCATTTTCTATGTCAATATGGAGGTTTGCAACTGGAAGTAGGGCTTGCATGGAAACAGAGGGAACCGCCTCCTGTACACGAATATCTAGCGGAGTCGACCTCCACCATCTTGCACGCAAATGGGGTCATTGGGTCTGCGCTGGCATGCTAAGAAAAACATGCAGCTGGCGCGAGGCTGGGGGAGCAACACAGCAGGCAAAGCCAACCCTACCTACTCAATGCAGACGGCCGCCATCTCTAGACTATTTCTTGGCTTATCCTAGCTTAGGGTAATTATATTAAAAAAGGTTTTTAGGGAAGGTGCCCACGGGCAATTCCCCGAACTTCGACCCCAACCTCAGATACAAAATCGCATAGCACACGGGGAGAAGTACAACCAGCATGCATGGGCCATGCAAAGTGTGCAAGTTGCAAGCAGGAAGAGTGTTGCAAGGGATGCCTTAATTGGCATGTAAACAAATTCAAAAACTAAAAAGCTTTGACATGGCCAACTTTTCAAGGAAAGACGAATGCATGCCGGCATCGCAGAGATAGATTTTTCTCACAAATTTGCGACCTTTTCCAACCGCAGCAAAGACTAGGGTGGATTATCAAGTTTGCATTTTTTCACGTTCTTGCAGTTTTCATAGCTTTATGTGTGCAATTGTATTGCAGAAACATGCACTTATGTTAATCTTGGCTATGTTTCCTTGAGAGACTACCTATGGGTCAAGTATGACCATGGTCAGTACATTATGTCCACTTCAGCTGGTCGTTACCACCAATTGGAATAAGGAGAAAGGCTCCACCAAAGATAACACATACAAGAGTTTTAATGGCTTCCACGAGGCAACGTTGCCTTGCAATACAAGTAACTCAGGCATGGCATGTACTGTATGTGGTAACGATAATTGGCAAGTCCGATCGGATCATTCACAGATGCTCATGGCCACGGTTTGTGTAACCCAACTCGAGCATTGAATTGATCACAAGTTTCCAATTTTCTTGTGAATGGGGCAAGGCCATTGGCAACTGGAAGTAGATCATCTATTGCACCAAGCAACAGTGTTTGGAAAATCATTTCTCAGTTTTTTTTTTGCTTGCAACTCATTCGATTTTTGAGTCGGCGAGATTTGTCGGCGGGTGAACTTAATGAGGTACGCAATTGATTTTTGTTTATTGAGAATCTGATTGACAGTTATGCTATGCAACATACGTGCACACTTTAGGCACTAAAAGCACAAGCATGGTTTGTGAAAATTACTGTAAGCACCAAAAATTTGATTGGTTTCAAGATTGGAATCAAGCATGGCTTGAGTACCAACCGCCTTGCTACGCAGCATGGCTTCTCAGTAGTTTAATTTTGATGCAAAAGCATAGCAAATTTGCAATCTTTTGGAATCTTCAGGAGATTGGCACATTCTATTGCTTCACTTGATGAAGGGGGCAAGTTGCTTGGCATGGCCGACTCCTTCTCACTATTTCTAGAAGTTGACAAAGGATGCTTGCCCCACATTACTTGCTAATTTCAATTGAAATTGCTCAACAAGGTCGATTCTTTTTGTCATGATATCTGTCTGTCATAGCCGCATCAGTTGGCTATCAGCAAGGCTTCACTTTATGTGAAGAAAAGGTTTCAATTTATGCATCTTGCATTGAGACTCCCCACATTTGGCATATGCTATGAGCATACAAACTTGGCAGGGATTTTGCAAAATGCTTGCAAGTTATTTCATTACGTACAAGGCACGCATATTTGATACAAGAGGGCGTATGTGCATACACGACAACTCTCTCGCAAAACAAATGGCTACGAGCCGGTTTGGAGTGAGTTTTTCCTTACAAATTTCATGAAGACTACTTGCAGACGGAAGCCCAGGTTAGACAAATCTAAGTGTTTTCTTATTTTTCCATGTTTACACTTTACTTCGAAACTATTGTTGTTGTGAAAAGCAAAGAGCTTTGGCAGTTTTCCATGAAGCAAGGCTTCTTTCTTGTGCCAAGATACTACCCATTGACTTGGAATCAAGGGCATTGGCACATAAGTATGGGGAATCAAGGACATTTGCACCTCACAACATCCCTACCAATCTAGATTGTGCAAGGCACTTAATGTTTTGACTGCTATGTTTGAGGCCATCACTGTAACCAAGGGCTTACAATTTTGCATGGAAGACATGCTAGCTAGGTGGATTCAATTCTACCGCTGAGGGCGAGCTTTTTGAAATGGGGCCTCTAAACCCAAACCAATGGGCCTACCCTCACAAAATGTTCGTAAAGATGTACGCACACTACTTGGGGCACCACCTTCTTTTGGGAGTGGAGAAGGAAACCAATCAAAAAAATAACACTTGCACTCACCCACCCAAGCAACACACTTTGAAAACCCCCTTACTCTATATACACTTTGGACACTTGAACACCATCAACGATTATGCAACCCAATGCCGTGCATCAAAATGAAATATGCAATTTGTGGAATAGCATTCACCTTCTCCCCATAAGAATACCCATAATACATCCAAACTCTTCCTCTCTCAAGCACTCATCAAAAAAATCATGCGCGCAAGACTTGCCTCTCAAACACACAAGAGAATCACTTACATCAAACTAACACACTTTGCATAGAGAGCTCATCTCCATCTATGCAATGCCGTGACACAAATAAAATCACCATGAGAGGTAGCCACATGCATATGTAATGAAGCAAAAGAGAGTTGGAGTGAGAAATTTCTTTAGACCAATTGAATAAGTGTGGAGAAACAAACCAATGGTAAATTGAGAATAGAACACTTACTTGATTTCTCGCACACCTTTTAAGGGGAGGACAGACGCTGGCTAACCATCACGAATTGCGACACTTGAAAGTTTTTGAAGATGATTTCATGATCATTAACATAACCATGAGAGAGATCATGATGTATTTACAAGTTATTGAGGTGCTACAAATGATTTATTGGGTTGATGGAGTAAGAGATTGTAGAATGGAGAGAGTGGAGAATAGAATTGCACTTCCTCCAAAGAGGAGGGTTAGGAGGGAGGATGTGAAAGAGGGAGAGTTGGGGTTTTCTCTACTATTGATCAAGAAACAACATGAAGTTGAAAATATAGGTGTGTGTGTCCTTGAGTCTCTCCAAGGGGGGCTATTTATAGTTGTGTAGGAGTGGGATTATGCTACACTTAATTAGAGTAAGTGATTAGACCTAATTAAGTGTCCTTTGACCACTCATTGAATATTGGACATAAAAGGGACTATTTATTCACCAAAAATATCATTTTAGACCGTGAAGGCTCCATAGGGGTGCATAATGTAGGTGGGTCCCACCATGAGGCCCTACGGGTGGCTCCTGCGGGGTATCTCAACTTGTCTGTCTTGGCATTTAGAAAGCATCTTTAGGTTGGTCCCATCACATGCAAGTGACCTTGAACACTCATTGCTCTTCTAGAAGATGAGTAGGGAAAAATAAGATCTCACTCTCTTGATTTACTTGATTTACAGTTCCCTTTTGCTGCGAATCTAACAGATTTACACTATTTTGACCATAACTTTTTACCTGTAGCTCGGAATGACATGCTTCAAAAGGCAAAATTGACCTTCTCAACATGTTTGATATGAATTTGGACTATTCTTCACGCCCATGCACCAAGGAATTCGGTTTGGAAGGTCCACACTAGGCTAGGGAACCTTTTGCTTCAAAGTCTTCTTGTATGGGCCCTTTGCTTGTATGCATCCAAGGGGAATCATGCTTTTTCAAAAGGCTATGATGCTTAAACAAATAGAGGAGGGCCCAATATTATTTGCTTGTGAAAAGAATATACAATTGGAGTCTTTTTGAAAGGAGAGAAACTATATGTATATTCTTAAGAGATATTGGGCCACCTATGTAGGGGGCATAGAAGACTTGTAGAGAGGGACCATAATCTTTGGTAAAGACAAGTGGAGAGTTGATTTCCATGGGAATTTATCTATAAGGGGTGGAAGATGGATATATTATTTTTCTACTACTAATTCACAAGAGATAAGAAAGTTTGGGGGTATATAGTTGGTTATTGTATGCTTATTCTATTTACAAAGCAAAAAAGAAAAGGGTGGTAATATAAATATATGACTAAGGTGACATTTTTGGGAAGAGTATAATGTATGTGTTGCCACAAAGGTTAAACGAAGAGGGGGAATTTACTCTAGATAACTTAATAGCATAGAAAAATATATACACATATGAAGAAGAGGACGTTGAGTAGGCTGACAAATGTTGCAAAAAGATGGTTACCATTTTATGCCACTCATATTAGCCCTCCCCCAAGCCTAGAGATATTCATATCTTTAGGAGGACGGTGTTGCTTCTTTTCTTCTTTTTTTCTCTTTTTTTTTGTCATTTTTCCTTTTCCACTTTTTTTTTTTTCAATAGGAGGAGTGTCATGCACTCTTTTACTCCATTAGACCTGCTTTTCATTACCTCAATCCCATAAATCGGAGATGGGAGGGTTGCCTTGGGTATGTTCAGATTCCAAGTCTGGTTCTTCTTTGCACATCAAAGCTTTAAAAATAGGTGGAGCATTTGCCAAGCCGAAGGGAGCCATGCCAATTTGGAGCTTAGACGATGTAGGCAGATGACTGCTTATCAACGGATTGATACGTTGAAAGTAGGGCTTTAATCTCCATCCATTGACTCTGGTCTTGTGGAGTTTTCCTGATAAATCTGCTAATCTGTAACTACCATTGCATTGGAAGCATGTACAAAGAGCTTCCCCCACCATTCGTGGACTTGCACTTATAGAGCCGTCCCCCGATGTCATCTCCATTATGCCTATGCCAAGGAAGGATGCAAGAGCTGTAGAGAGAGAGAGAGAGAGAGAGAGAGAGAGAGAGAGAGAGAGATCTGGAGAGAGAGAGAGAGAGAGAGAGCGAGAGAGAGAGAGAGAGAGAGAGAGAGAGAGAGAAGAAGAAGAAGAGAAAAAGAGAAGAGAAGAGAAGAGAAGAAGAAGAGATTTATTATCCTATGCCTTATGAAGCATCCCTACCTTTTCTCTGCGACAAGAGAGAGAGAGAGAGAGAGAGAGAGAAAGAGAGAGAGAGAGAGAGAGAGAGAGAGAGAGAGAGAGAGAGAGAGACCCCTTATTGGGAGGCATGGCCTCCACATGTCCTACCTCCCCTTAAGTAGCAAGGGACTTTAGGTCTTCGCTCATGTAGTAGTATGGATAGTGTTATTGTACACATACTCTACAAGAGGTAGATACTTCTCCCATTGTGAGCATTGATCTACTTCTGTGACATAGGTCTTGAGTAAATCTAGAATTGTAAGGTTAGCTATCTCACTTTGGACATCCATTTGTGGGTGATAGGCCAAAGAGAAATTAAGCCTTGTACCTAGATTCTCAAAGAGATCTTTCCAAAAATTATTGGTCATTCGAGGATCTCTATCTCACAATATGGATGTTGGCATGCCATGGTGTTTGAAAATCTGTGATATGAAGAGGGTTTCCATTTGATGTGCCTTAATAGTTTTTTTGACATGTATAAAATGTGCTTTTTTTCTAAACCTATCGACTATTGTCCATATTCCTGTATTCCCATGGATAGACTTGGGTAATACAAAGATAAAATCCATGGATATACTCTCTTATGGTGAATTAGGAATTGGCAATGGCTGGAGTAATCCAGGTTGCTTCCCTCTATTATACTTGGTGTTTTGGCATACCACGCATTTTGAAACATACTCTTGTACGTCTAGTTTCATGGTAGGCCAGTAAAAATATGTCTCTACTCCTCCAAGAGTAGGTTGAATCCCTCTATGCCCCACATAGGGAGGAGCATGGGATTCATACAATACTTTCTCAGGAGGCAGTTAGTAACACATAGCCTATTTCCATGGGGATACCATCTTGCAAGGTAAATGGTTCTTCTTTTTTCCCTAAGGCGAGGGCTGACATTATATCCTTGAAATAGGGCCAGTAGCATACTCATCTATCATAGAAGATAGATCATTGTGAGTTGCTATAGACACTGAATTTACTTATGGTCGTTGTGATAGTGCATTGGCCACTTGATTGTGCTTGCTATCAATATGAAAATTAAATTGTAAAAGAAAATTTTCCCACCTCATTTGTTTGTTGGAAAGCTTGGTTTGCATCATGAAGTACTTAAGACTTTGGTGATCCATTCGTATGGTTGTTGTCGTAACTTTCTCATGAGTTTTATTGAATAAAAATGCAAAGCTAAGGAACACTAATGCAAAACAAAAAAATTGATGCTAATTCTCCTCCCTTGTAGTGAGCTTTCTAATTTCCCAGTCCCTCATGGTGCAATGGAGCGGTCTTAGCCGAAGGCAAGTGTCTTAATGATGAATGTATAGAAACATTGCCTTATGTAGTGCTAGGTTGCAAAAATATTTGAATTTAATTCTTTTGGATAAGAGAGAGAGAGAGAGAGAATTTTTTTCCTCCCTTTGATCTCTTATGCGAAGTACCTCTTCACTGAAAGTGAAATCACCCTCCACTTCTTTGTTATGTCAATGAATCGCTGATGGTTGAAGAGGCACTACTGGTGGTTATGTTGATGTCCTTTGATACCTCTCCGTAGGTCTTGCATTTGTCAACTAGATACAATGTTTCTCTAGTGACTTCCTCAAATGTGGAGCATGACTTTAAGTGCAAATCCTTTTTGAGAGTTTTCTTTCTCAAGCCCTCTATGAAGAGAATTGATAATCATATATCTTGTGATAACTCTCGCACCGGATATCTCTCAATATATTGTTTAACACTAGAATGGTAACCTAACAGGACATAAAAGTGTCCTTTCAAGGTTTTGGGAAAAAATTCCAAAACCATAGTAGATCCACTCATTTTGAAAAATCCTTTCATGAGCTTATAGTTCAATAACTACTACATATGGAAAAAATGAGACACTTGTAATCTTTCTCATCACTTGGTCACTACAAGCCTCCAAAGTTGATGGACCAGTGCATTTTGCCCAAAATAGCAATTTCTTACGGTTGATTGTATATAAATAAGAGTGGGGATTTTTGTAGGACATGAGATAAAATGCCCCGTTAACTTCAATGGGTTGGTGACCAAAACATATGGTTGCTTTTACCTCACTAAATTTTTTTTGGGCAAAAAAAATAGGTACAAAAAAGTTGCATTTTGCCATTCTGCGGACCTATTATCAAAGTTTCTATAGTCACGCTCAATACAGATACTATATACGTGTTTTCTTGGTTCACTTTGGGCCTTTGGATTCAAAAGGAGCCATGGATCATGTCAAAAGGATAATGGATCTCTTAGAATTGGAACCTTGGGGGCAATGATAAAGTGCTAAGTACAGCAAATATGAAAAAACTGGGTTTAGCATTATGACCTCTAGAAACCCATAGAAACTACTCAATATCTAGCCAAGTTTGTAGTCTATGATTAGATATGGTTACTACCTACAAAATACACACAATTGGCCTAAGAAACTAGCAATATCGAGAAAATTATACTTGCTACTCTAAAATGTATCGTATTCTTCAGCAATCAACAAACTCAACCATCAACATATACTATTCTATATAGCATATTAGGTCCCCCAAAACTCAAGGAAGATTAGCTTTATGTTATACATTACACTTACACAATCAAAATTGAATTTGGATATCAAGAAAGCCACCAAAAAAATCATAAAAGTGCTAATTTTGGCCAAAAAACAGGATTATGCAATTCTTGTAAATTGGTCATAACTTTCAATGTTACCACTTAGCTCTCCCTACAAGCATCAAAACATGTTGAGAACTATGAAGTCCTAACCTCTAGCCATCTAAACCTCACAAACAGGAAGTTTAGAGTGGTATAGTTACCAAAAATTGAAAAAAAAAAAAAGCCAAAACATGACCCGTTTTTTCACACAGTTTAGGTTCAAAAATGTTGTGCAAGAGTAAGGTTAATGGTGAGATCGATACTCCAAAAAAAATGCTAAGTTTTTTTCAGCTCATAAGGAAACTTTGTGGATATATAGCACCAAGAAATTCATTTTCACACTCTTCAAATAATTCAAGCAAAATGGTCACTTAACAGGACACAAAAGTGTCCAAGGACATAAAAGTGTCATGTTACCATTCTAGTGCTAAAGCAAAGTGAATCTTCCTTCACCTTTTGTTTTCCTTTCCCTTAAAGGCATAGATTTGGGACACCGTATTGTGCTTGATCCCTCTTTTGGAGAATCCCTTCGCAAACTCTTGTAGGAGTTGCTTAATGTTTGGGAAATCTCTGCTATTCAACAACTAGAACCAAGTCAATGTTGTTCCTTCCAAGGTCAACCCAAATCCTTGGTACTGAGTGTGAAAATCCGCAACTTGTTTTGCACTTAAGACTTGCTTATAAAGTGAAACGTGTACGTAAG